>NW_016957691.1:0-311 GCF_001483705.2 Eufriesea mexicana
ATCCATACATACATCCGTACATACATTCATACATCCATCCATACATGCATCCATACATACGCCCTTCCATCCATCCATGCATCCGTTCTTCCACCCATCATTTCACCCGCTCTACAGTTCACCCACCCATCCATTCATCCACCCGCACATACATACAGACATACATCTATCGCTCCATACATCCATCCATCCATACATCAACCCATCCATACATCCATCGTTCCATTCATCCATACAACAGTCCATCTATCCACCTGTCCATTCATCCATACATACATCAATACATATATCCATACATACATGAGTACATT
>NW_016957692.1:0-1308 GCF_001483705.2 Eufriesea mexicana
TGGGCTATACACTGCAGTGCGTCGGATTTCTGCGCTCCGCTGTGCTCTAGTACACTCTGCTTGTCTCTGGGGAGGAGAACAGTAGTGTCATCTTCACGTTAGATTTAGCTATGCTACGTTTGGTTATGTTGCGTTTGGTTAGGTTAGGAGAGGGTAACTTTGACTTTTGCGCTACACACTGCTTTTCGGTGGATTTCTGCGCTCTAAAATGCTCTAGAGTGCTCTACTTGGCTCTGGGGAGGCCAGTAAGATTGGTCTCTTCATGATGGTTTGGGTTGTGTTACGTACGGCTACGATGCGTTTGGTCAGGTTAAGGTAGAATAGCTTTGACTATTGTGCTATACACTTCTGCTCGCTGGATGTCTGCGGTTTTCTGTGCTCTAACCTTTTCTGCTTTGATCTGTGGAGGACAGCAATAATGGTCGCGGCATATTATGTTATGTCCGGCTACGTTCGGTTAGGTAATGCTAGTTTGCGTGTGGTTGGAGTTGCTTCGTCTTTTCTGTTATACACTGCGATTTTAAGGATTTCCGTGATCCGCTTCCTGTAGTACGTTCTGCTCGGTTCTTGGCAGGCCAGCAGTAGTGGTCGCAGCACGTTGTATTGTGTTGCGTCACGTTTGGTTATATTACGGTTAGTTATGCTAGGACAGCGTAGCTTCGACTTTTATGCTATACACTGCTATTCAGTGGAATTCTGAGCTCTGCTGGACTCTAGCATGCCCTGCTTGGCCCTGGGGAGGCCAGTAGTGGCGGGCTCCGCACGTTGCCTTAAGTTAGGCTACGTTTGGTTTGTTTAGGTCAGTTCAGGTATGTTTTGGATATCTTTGGCTTTTGTGCTAAACACCGCAATTCGACGGGTTCCTGCGCTCTACTGTTTTCTGGTATATTCTGCTTGACTCTGGGAAGGCCGGCAGCTGTGGTCTCGGCTCGTTACGTTGGGTTAAGCTACGTTCGGATAGGTTGGGTTAGGCAATCTTTTTCTCAGGAAAGCCCTAACTTTTGTGATGTACTCTGCTATGCGGTGGATTTCTGCGCTCTACTGCGCTCTAGTATAGCCTGCTTGCCTCTGGCAGGGGGGCAGCAATGGCGGTCGCTGCACGTTGGGTTTAGTTAGGCTATGTTTTGTTATGTTCTGTTTGTTTGGGTTAGGTTTGTATAAATCTGACTTTTCCTATATATACTGCGGTTCTATAGATTTCTGCGTCCTACTATCCGCCAATGTGTTGTGCTTGGCTTCGTGGAGGCCATCAATATTGGTCGGAGCTCGTTAGATTGAGCTAGGCTACGCTTGGTTTTGTTTCGTTTC
>NW_016957693.1:0-412 GCF_001483705.2 Eufriesea mexicana
CGGAAGCACTCGGTACTGTGTTTTCATTAGTTATTATCTCGAGCGATAATGTATCGGTCATTTCTCATTCTAGAATCGCTGCTGGATATAAGTCATCAGTGACTGGATTAATCTAAAAGCTATAGTGCTTTTTTGGTGTATGTACTACGTACGTACCGTAAGTTGGAAGTGTCTCTAACAATAACGTACCATACTTTGAATATTTTAGAATTGCTATGGAACTTAAATCTTCAATGAACAGAGATATCGAACGAATACAGTACTGCGATGATTGCCGTACGCAGTACAGTCGTGTCAATTATCAATGTCTCAAGCGATAATGGCTCTGTCTCGTATACTAATGTATACGTTGAACATTCTGGAGCTGCCGCGGAACTTAAGTCACCACTGAGCAGGCTAACGCAACTGCTAC
>NW_016957694.1:0-263 GCF_001483705.2 Eufriesea mexicana
CCAAACATGCATTCTTCCGTACATCCGTCCGTCCATAGCTCAATCCATCCATACATCCATCCACCCATACGGCCATCAATCCATACATTCATCCACTCATATACCAATTCTTCCATACATTCATCCAGCCATACAACCACCCGTCCATACATCCATCGATCCATACATCTATCCACCCATACATACATCCATCCATACATCCACACACCCACACATCCGTACATCCATATATCCTTCCATTCGTACGTCTATCATTCGATACA
>NW_016957695.1:0-1499 GCF_001483705.2 Eufriesea mexicana
CCAACAGATCATAGCCAAGCATAGCCTAAATCAACCTAAGGTGCAGGGACAGCTATTGTTGCCCTCCTGAGAGGATAGCAGGATATACTAGAGCACAGTAGGGGGCGGATACCCGACGAATAGCACTGTACAGCTCAAAAGTTGTAGCCACCCTTGCAAAACATAGCCAAACCCAAACTATCCGAACTTAATCTGCCTCAACATAAAGTGCCGAGGCCACTTTTTGTGGCCTCTCCAGAGTCAAGCGAAACACGATAGAGCAGAGTAAAGTGCAGAAATCCGCAGAATCGCAGGGAATATCAGAAGAGCCATAGCTACCCAGACCTAACCCAAACCAACACAACATAGCCAAACATAGCCTTACTCAAACTGACGTTCCGAGACAGCTATTGCTGCCCTCCTCAGAGGCGTGCAGGGTACACTAGAGCCGCGTACAGCGCAAAAGTCCACCGAATAGCAGTGTACAGCACAAAAGATAAAGCTATCCTCTCATATTTTAGCCTGACCTAACCTAGCCGAACGTAACCTGACACATCATAACGTGCCGAGGCCACTGTTGCTGGCATTGACAGAGCCAAACTGACAGAATTAGAGCTCTGTATGGAGCCGAAATCCACATAATAGCAGACTATAGCACTAAACTCGAAGCCATCCTCTCCTAACATAACCGGCTGTAACATAACCATACGTAACACAACTGGACCTAAGGTGCCGCGAACACTATTGCTGGCCACACGGTAGTCAAGAGGCACACGTTAGTTGAGAGTAGGACGCAGGAATCCATATAATCGCAGGGTACATCTTAAAAGTTAATGCTACCCAAGCATAACCCAAAGCAACAGAACATTACCAAACATAGCCTGACTCAAACTAACGTGCCGAGTACGCCGTTGCTGCCCTCCCCAGTGCCAAGTAGGAAGTACTAGAGATCAGCAGAGAGCAGAAATCCGCCTTAGAGCAGTGTACAGCAGAAGAGTTAGACCTATACTGACCAAACCTAGCATAACCAGACATAACCGGACGTAACTTGACAGACATAAAGAGCCGAGACCACCATTGCTGGCGTTTCCAGTGCAAAGCTGGAATATTAGAGCACTGTGGGGCGCAGAGATCCACATAATAGCATACAATAGCACTAAAGCGAAAGCAATTCTCGCCTAACGTATCCAACCGTAACATAACGGAACGAAACATAATTCAACCTATTGTGCTTCGAACACTATTGCTGGCCTCCCCAGAGCCATGCGGAACACCTTAGTGTAGAGTAGAACGCAGAAATCCAAAGAATCGAAGTGTACATCAGAGAAGTCAAAGCTACCCAAATCAAACACTAGCTAAGGGGACATTTCCAAACATAGCATGACGCAACATAGGGTTCCAGGACGGCTATTGCCGCCCTCCCTGAGCGAAGCAGGACATACTGGACCACAGTAGATAGCAGATATCCACCGAATAGCAGTGCACAGCGCAAAAGATGAAGCTATCCTTTCCAAACTTAG
>NW_016957696.1:0-1614 GCF_001483705.2 Eufriesea mexicana
GAAGTTCAAGATTACTAACTGTGAACATTTCTTCGGTGGTAATATACTATATGTGAAAAAAGGTGATGTTATATAGTGTAAATTATATAACGACACATGTGGGAATTGAAGTGGTTGAGTGCGGGATCCTATAACACTACCGCATTGTCCGTTATTATCGGCTCTAGAAGATTCTAGATTTCAACTATCCGTTGAAATATTTGATCAACATTACTATGAATAGGCAGCCTTTTAATAGTTTCTCCTATTTTTCTTCGGTCTAGATGTACAATTGCAAAGTAGTTATGTATTACCGCTATTACATTCTAAATTTTGATTGTGGATTAAGATTTTTCATTACTCCTGCATAGAATAGATTGTTCTCCAACCAGTAGGGTAATTATTTCACGATTGAAGGTGCATATATGAAACAAAGTAACGAAAAAGCGAGTGCCTGTGAAATCGTTCTACACAGTATACATTCTTCGCCTATATTTCTGAAATTAGGCTTCTCGGTTAGATTTTTTCGGCATAACAGCGTAGAGTAATTCTTCCCTTAACGGAATCGGATATTTTTTTTCGGTTCCGAGCGTGCGTTTTCGAGAAATAGTGCCGAAGGTGTCAGTGGCTCTCAGATCGTGCGACGCAATTTACTTTTTTGGCTTCTATCTTTTGAATTAGGCTTTTTGAATCAGATTTTTCTACTGATTCGCGTAGAGTGATTTATTCCTTAACGGGATTGGATATTCTTTTTCGGTTTCGATTGTGCGTTTTTATAAAATAGTGCCGAATGTGTCAGTGGCTGTCAGATCGTACGACGCAATTTACTTTTTTGGCTTCTATCTTTTGAATTAGGCTTCTTGAACCGGATTTTTTCACATATTCGCGTAGACTGATTCTTTCCTTAACGGGATTGGATATTTTTTTTCGGTTTCGATTGTGCGTTTTTATAAAATAGTGCCGAATGTGTCAGTGGCTGTCAGATCGTACGACGCAATTTACTTTTTTGGCTTCTATCTTTTGAATTAGGCTTCTTGAACCGGATTTTTTCACATATTCGCGTAGACTGATTCTTTCCTTAACGGGATTGGATATTTTTTTTCGGTTCCAAGCGTGCGTTTTCGAGAAATAGTGCCGAAGGTGTCAGTGGCTCTCAGATCGTGCGACGCAATTTACTTTTTTGGCTTCTATCTTTTGAATTAGGCTTTTTGAATCAGATTTTTCCACTGATTCGCGTAGAGTGATTTATTCCTTATCGGGATTGGATATTTTTTTTCGGTTTCGATTGTGCGTTTTTCTAAAGTAGTGCCGAATGTGTCAGTGGCTGACAGATCGTACGACGCAATTTACTTTTTTGGCTTGCATCTTTTGAATTAAGCTTTTTGACCCGGATTTTTTCACATATTCTCGTAGAGTGATTCTTTCCTTAACGGGATTGGATATTTTTTTTCGGTTTCGAGCGTGCGTTTTTCTAAAATAGTGCCGAATGTGTCAGTGGCCCTCAGATCCTGCTGCGCAATTTACTTTTTTAGGTTCCAGTTTTTGAAATAGTCTTTTTGAATCGGATTTTTGCACTGATTCGTGTAGAGTGATTTTTTCCTTAACGGGATTGGATATTTTTTTTCGGTTTCGAGC
>NW_016957697.1:0-560 GCF_001483705.2 Eufriesea mexicana
GACCTGCAGTGCTCTAATACTTTCAGCTGAGCTCTGGCAAGTCCAGCAATAGTCGTCTCGGCATGTTATGATGGGTCGTGTTAAGTTCGGTTATGTTGGGTTAGGCTACGTTTGGTAAACGTAGCTTTAACTCTTGCGCTGTACGCTGCTACTCGAAGGATTTCTGCGCCCTACTGTGCTGTAATATGTCGTGCCTGGCAATGTGGAGGGCGACAATAGCTGTCTCGTAACGTTAGGTTGCGTCAGTCTATGTTCAGTTATGGTATGTTTGTTTGGGGTTAGGTTTGAACAGCTCTGATTTCCCTGATTCGCACGGCGATTATATGGATTTCTGCGTTCCACTCTCCGCTGACGTGTTCCGCTTGGCCCTGTGGAGGCCACAAAATGTGGACGCCGCACGTTAGCTTAAGGTCGGTTACGATTGGTTACGTTACGGTTGGTTAGGTTAGGAGCGGTTGGCTTTGTCATTAGTGCTATAGTCTGCTATTTCGTGGATCCCTGCCACCTACAGTGCTTTAATGTTTTCAACTTTGCTCTTGGAAGACCAGCAATAGTTGTCG
>NW_016957698.1:0-777 GCF_001483705.2 Eufriesea mexicana
AATGCATAAATAAGGTGGAAAGATTCTATTGGTTTGCTATAGCCATTGCTTTGCAACAGAATCGGTCGGAATAGGTCAATTCTATTGTCACTTTCGAATAATATCGTGGTGAGCGATTTGCACACTTTTCTGTGTAAATAAGGAGGAAGGATACCATTGGATTGCTATAGGCATTGCATTGCAATATAATCTGACAGAAATGTTCAATTTTATTGACATTTTCTACTAATACCGAGGTGAGCAAGCTTCTCTACGTAAATAGGGAGGAAAGATTCTATTGGTTTGTCATAACGATTGCATTGCAATAGAATCCGACTGAAAAGTTCAATTTCATTGTATTTTTCGACTAATATCGTGGTGAGCAAACTTAGTGCATTAATAAGGAGAAAAGATACTATTGGTTTGGTATAGCCATTGAATTGCATTAGTATTTGAACGTAAAGTTCAATTTTATTGACATTTTCGGCTTCTAAATTCGGCTTCTATCGTGGTAAGCATACTTTTCCGTGTAAATAAGGTGAAAGATACCATTGGTATGCTGTAGGCATTGCATTGCAATATAATCTGATAGAAATGTTCAATTTCATAGAAATATTCGACTAATATCGTTTTGAGCAAACTTTTCTGCACACACAAGGTGGGGAGATTCCATTCGTTTGCTGCGGACATTGCATTGAATTGGAAACTGCCGAGAAAACTCAATCTTATTGACAATCTCGACCAATATCGTTGTGAGCAAACTTTTATGCGTAAATAATGGTGAAGGATACTATTGGT
>NW_016957699.1:0-956 GCF_001483705.2 Eufriesea mexicana
AATGCTGCGTAGGCGTAAGCCAAATCTATAGAACATAGCCAAACATAGCTTAACTCAGCTAATATACTAAGACCGCTATTGCTGCCCTCCCCAGTGCCAAGCAGGACACATTACAGCACAGTAGAGCGCAGAGATCCACCGGATAGCAGTGTATTGCACAGAAGTTGGAGCTACAACTACTAAACATGGCCTAACCCAAAGAAGCCGAGCGTAACCTGTCCCAACATACCGGGCCGATGCCACTATTGGTGGCCTTTAGCCTAGCTGAAGGTATTAGAGCACTACAGGGCGCAGAAATCCGCATAACATCAGACTATAGAACCCAGATCAAAGTCACCACTCCTAATCTAAGCAATCGTAACATAACCAAACGTAACCAAACCTAGCCTCAAGTACCGCTACCACTATTGCTGGCTTCCCCAGGACAATACAGGGCATATTAGGGCACAGTAGATCGAAGACATCCACCGCATCGCAGTGTATAGCAGAGAAGCCAAACCTACCTTTTCCTAACATAACCAAACGCTACGTAGCCAGGCGTTACCTATCTCAACATGACGTTCCGAGACCACTGCTGCTGGCCCCCAGTGCGATGCAGAGGGTAGTAGAGCACAGTAGATCACAGAAGGACACAGAATAAAGGTGTATAGCACGACAGTCTATGCTACACTAACCAAACTTAACCTAATCTGACCTAACTAAACGGAACCTAACTCAAACTAACTTTCCACGATCACCACTGCTGGGCTCCCCAGAGCAGAGCAGAGTATGGTACGGCCATGCTGAGCACGCATAACGACCGAATAACAATGTGTAGCGCAAAATTCAAAGAAACCCTAGCAAAACCGGCCAAACGTATCCTAACCAAACGTAAACTAACTGAACCCAAAGTGCCGAGGACACTATTGCTGTGCTCCCCAGAGACAAGCAGAAAATATTAGAGAACAACAGACCGC
>NW_016957699.1:4506-5321 GCF_001483705.2 Eufriesea mexicana
AGACCAATATTGCTGACCCTGCACAACCAAACAGAATATACCAAAGCATAGTAGAGCGCGGAAATCCGGCGCATTCCAGTGTAAATCACAAATGTCGGAAATACCCTAAAATAACCTCACCATACCTAACCTAACCAAAAGAAGTCTAACGTAACGTAATGTGCCGACACCACATTTGCTCTCTTTCCCACAACCAACCCGAAAATATTAGAGCACTGTAGAGTGCAGTATTCCGCCGAATGGCAGTGTACAGCACAAAAGTCGAAGCTACCCTCTCCTAGCCTAACCAATCGTAACACACCCAAACGCAATTTAGCTGAATATACAGTGCCGCGACCACTATCGTTGAACTCGCAGGAGCCATCCAGAACACATTAGCGGAAAGTAGAACGCAGAAGTCCATAGAAATGCAGTGCGTATCATAAAAGTCAAATCTACCCTAACCTAACCCAAACAAACGTAACATTGCCAAACATATACTAACACAACCTAAAGTGCCGAAACCGCAATTGCTGCCCTGCCCAGAGACAAGCAGGACAAACTAGAGCACAGCAGATCGCAGAAATCAACGGAACAGCAGTGCACAGCACAAGAGTTAATGCTATCCTAACCACACTTAGCCTAACCCATCCTTACCGAGCGTAACACCAACACAACGCGCCGAGACCACCATTGGCAGCCTTCCCAGATCCAAGCTGAAGGCATTAAAGCACTGTAGGGCGCAGAAATCTACCTAATAGCAGACTATCGATCTCAGGTCAAAACTACAACTCCTAACTATCACAATCGTAGCATTACTAAACGTAACCTAACTA
>NW_016957700.1:0-512 GCF_001483705.2 Eufriesea mexicana
TCAGGATGTCCCCGACAATTGTGCCGTACATTGCTATTCGCTGGTTTTCTGCGCTACACTGTGGCCTAGTACCCACTGCTTGCTCTGTGGAGGCCAGAATGGGCGGCCGGGGCATGTTAGTTTGTGTTAGTTTAATCTTGGCTAGGTTAGGTTCGTTTGGGTTAGGATAGGATATTATTGAGTTTTGTGTTACGCACTGCCATCCTACGGACTTCGGCACTCTACTCTTCTCTAATATGTCCTGCTTCCCTCTGGGGTGGTCAGCAATAGTTGTCTAAGCATAATAGAATGAATTAAGTTACGTTTGGTTTTGTCACGTTTGGTTAAGTTAGGCTAGGATATCTTTGACTTTTGCACTGTAAACTGCATTACTGTGGATTACTGCGTTCTGCTTTGCTCTAGTATGTTAGGCTTCACTCTGGAGAGGCAAGGAATTGTGGATTGGGCATGATAGTTTGAGCTAGGCTACGTGCGGGTATGTTACGTTTGGATATGTTAGAAGAGGATAGCAT
>NW_016957701.1:0-572 GCF_001483705.2 Eufriesea mexicana
GCTCACCACGATATTAGTCGAAAATGACAATAAAAATGCACTTTCCAGCCATATTCTATAGCATTGCAATGGTTATAGCTTGCCAATATAATAATTCCTCCTTGTTTATGCAAGGAAGTCAGCTCACAACGATATTAGTCGAAAATGTCAATGAAATTGAATTTTCCATCCAGATTCTGAAGCATTACAATGGCAATAGCACATCAATAAAATCTTTGCTCCTTATTTATGCAAGAAAGAAATCTCACCACGATATTAGTCGAAAATGTTAATAAAATTGCTTGTTCCAGCCAGATTCTTCGGCATTGCAATGCCAATAGCACGAAGCACGCCAAAGTATCTTTCCGCCTTATTTACGCAAGAAAGATAGCTCACACGATATTAGTTGAAAATGTCGATAAAATCGAAACTGCCAGGCACATTCCATAACATTGCATAGGTTATAGCATTCCAGAAGGATCTTTCCTCCATACTTAGGGAACGAAGTTAGCTCACCGCGACATTAGTCGAAAATGTCAATAAAATTGAATTTTCCAGGAAGATTCTATTGCATTGCAATGTCTATAGCACGC
>NW_016957701.1:2312-2535 GCF_001483705.2 Eufriesea mexicana
GCTCACAACGATATTAGTCGAAAATGTCAATGAAATTGAATTTTCCATCCAGATTCTGTAGCATTACAATGGCAATAGCACATCAATAAAATCTTTGCTCCTTATTTATGCAAGAAAGAAATCTCACCACGATATTAGTCGAAAATGTTAATAAAATTGCTTGTTCCAGCCAGATTCTTCGGCATTGCAATGCCAATAGCACGCCAAAGTATCTTTCCGCCTT
>NW_016957702.1:0-1147 GCF_001483705.2 Eufriesea mexicana
AATCTATGCCATTCTATTTGTTTATAAAGGGCTCTATAGCCTTGTAAATTGTTCTGATGTATTAGGAAAATCTTCAATAAATGTTCCAACCTTCTATTCAAGACGATACTGCTTTCTTCATGTACAAAGGCATAAAACCGTTTTGCATACCACTCAGTTATTAATAGAATGATTATTAATGTTAACAATACCTACTGTACGTTATATATATTTAGACAATCCCTTCACTCTCTAAAAGAGCTGTTATATCACACGTCTCAGAAAAAATTCTTTTTTCCTTATACTTATACATATCTCGTCCGTTTGTATATTTGTGTATTTTTATCTTTATCTTTATTTCCGTGTTTTATAATGTTATATTCACTTTTCTGTGTTACCGGTAACTTTGTGCCTCACTGTGTTAATTTACTTGCAATTTTTCAAATCGGTTATTCCAGTGTAGATAAAGCAATAAGTAAATAGACTAGACCGTAATAAATGCTACGACATTGAGGTATAATTAATGCCGCCTTTCAAACAGTACTAAACTGTATAGTTAACAAATATTCCAAGTTATTTGTTCCGAATAATGGAAGTACAGTGAGATAGCAATTTAAACAGCAAATTCAGTCCACCAGCCAACATTAATTATAATAAGGAAGTGCATCACACTTCAAGGCATTTAGCAATATTACAGAGTACCACGAATCCGGCTATAAATCCAAGCCATGTGTATAAACAAGACTCCCCGTATCAAGCAACCCTGTATGATAGGTCGGAAGTGAATGCAAAGAACTTCCAAGGATATCAAGTGAGAGATCGCCGGTGAAAACTTCAACGCAAGGAAGATCTTACCGATGGCTCCCCGAGATCGAACCTGTAACCAGTTCTGGTATTCCTTACCGTTGAAGTATCTGTTTGTTTTCTTGTCTTTCCGACTCGAACGAGTGGCAAATGCATTCGAACCAAATCCGCGAAGCCGTGTATACTCTTTCGCTCGCCCGTTTATCAGGAGAATGTTAATATGCCAGCAGCACGACGCAGCTAATATTATGCATTGTCGTCAAGACAATCGGAAGCGCGCTTTATATACTTCCGTTTGGCACCAGTTAGCATCAATACTGGCAAGGAATTGCGGAGGAACTGCAATTTGACCGTGGAACGAGAT
>NW_016957703.1:0-235 GCF_001483705.2 Eufriesea mexicana
AGATCGCCTAACGCCTTCAATCCAATGGCAAGTGCATCCATCTACTTGCCAGAGAATAGGTCTGTTCAAAATCTATGGCCTGTTATAGCATGGTAAATAGGTCGCCTAACGCCTTCAATCTAATGGCAAGTACAGACATCTACTTGAATGGGAATAGGTCTATTCAAAATCTATAATCTGTTATATCATGGTGTATTCAACGCTTAACGCCTTCAATCCAATGGCTGGTACAGCC
>NW_016957703.1:317-673 GCF_001483705.2 Eufriesea mexicana
CAGCCATCTGCTTGCCAGAGAATAGGTCTATTCAAAATGTATAATCTGTTATTGCTTGGTGAATAGATCGCCTAATGCCTTCAATCCAATGGCAAGTATATCCACCTACTTGCCAGAGAATTGGTCTATTCAAATTGTATTATCTTTTATAGCTTGCTGAATAGGTCGCCCAACTCCATCAATCCAATGGCAAGTACAGACTTCTGCTTGCCAGATAATAGGTCTATTCAAAATCTATAACCTCCTATAGCTTGGTAAATAGATCGCCTGACGCCTTCAATCCAAGCGCAAGTACAGCCATCTACTTGCCAGAGAATAGCTGTATTCAAAATATATAATCTGCTATAGCTTGTTGA
>NW_016957703.1:686-969 GCF_001483705.2 Eufriesea mexicana
GCAAGTACAGCCATCCACTTGCCAGAGAATAAGTCTATTCAAAACCTATAAGCTGCCATAGCTTGGTGATTAGATCGCCTATAGCCTGCAATCCAATGGCAAGTACAGCCATCTACTTGCCAGAGAATTGGTTTATTCAAAATCTATAACCAGTTATCGCTTGCTGAATTGATCGCATAACTCATTCAAATCAATGGCAAGTACAGCCATTTACTTGCCAGAGAATAGGTCTATTCAATATCTATAACCTGCTATAGCATGGTGAATAGATCGCCTAACGCCT
>NW_016957704.1:0-271 GCF_001483705.2 Eufriesea mexicana
TTACCATGGCTATAGCACGCCAATAGTATATTTCACCCTTATTTATGCAAGAAAATTAGTTCGGCACGATATTAGCCGGAAATGTCAATAAAATTGAATTTTCCACCCATGTTCTATAGCATTACCATAGCTATAGCACGCCAATACTATATTCGACACTTATTTATGCAAGATAGTTGGTTCACCAAGGTATCAGTCGAAAATGTCGATAAAAATGAATTTTCCAACTTCATTCTATGGCATTGCAATGGCTATAGCATGACAATAGGAT
>NW_016957705.1:0-593 GCF_001483705.2 Eufriesea mexicana
AAATTGATTATTCTAGAGCTACCATTGTATTTAAGTCATGATTGAACAGATCAATCCAACGGCCAATTTGCCCTGCTTGTGGATGAACAAAGAGCCCCACTGCATAAGTAAACTGATGATGGCTGTACTCAGCACTGTTATGTCAGTTGGTAATATCTCGGGAGGTAGAGGATTTTGTCATTACAGAATTGCCATAGTAACTGCACCATCATTGTGCAGGCTAATGCAACGGCCGCAGTGCTGTACTGGTGAATGTACCAACCGCCGATCTGCGTATTGTTAGTGTCACTAGAAATAACTGATGTATACATTGGTAACTCTAGAACTACCGCAGGATTTAAATCATCAATGAAGAGATCAATGCAAGGCTACAAAGCTCTACCTATGGATGTACAAACTATCAAAACTGTTAATATTTCTAGCAATAACTGATGTACGCACTGGTCATTGCAGAACTTCCGCTGGATTTAAGTCATTAATGAAAAGATGGAGCCAACTACTACAGTGCTCTATCTATCAGCGGCAATGAGTGACGTATACATAGATATTTCTGCTCTGATCCACTGTTGAATTTGAAGCAGCAGCGTACAGGT
>NW_016957706.1:0-606 GCF_001483705.2 Eufriesea mexicana
TTCTCTAGTATGCTCTGTTTGGCTCTGGGAAGGCCAGAAATAGTAGCCTCGGCACCTTATTTTGAGTTAATCTGTGTGGGATCAGTTTAGGTTAGGACCGGTTATGTCAGGATATCTTCCACCTCTGTGCTATACACAGCTACGCGTTGGATTACTGCGCTCCACTGTGCTCCAGTATGTTCTGCTTGGCTTTGGAGAGTCAAGCAATGGAGGACACGGCACGTTGGGTTGAGTTAAGCTAGGTTCGGTTATGTTACATATGGGTACGTTTGGATAGGGTAGCTTCGACTATTGTGCTATGCACTGCGTTTCCATTGATCTCTGTGCCCCACTCGTCTCTATTACGTTCAACTTGGCTCTGGTGGGAGCAGCAATAGTGGACTGGACACGTTACGCTGGGTTAGGTTGCGTTTTGTTACTTTACGTTTTGTCTGGTTAGGATAGGGTAGCTTTGACTTTCGTGCCGTACCCTTCTATACGGTTCGTTTCTGCGCTCTTCTGTGCCCTAATGTGTCCTGCTTCGCTCTGGGAAGGTCAGTAAGTGTGGTCCCTGCAAGTCAGATGGAGTCAGGTTACGCTTGGCTTGGCTGTTGAGTTATGTTTGGT
>NW_016957707.1:0-1162 GCF_001483705.2 Eufriesea mexicana
AGCCATTGCATTGCAACAGAATCTGTCAGAAAAGATCAATTCTATTGACATTTTGTACTAATATCCTGTTGAGCAAGCTTTTCTGCACAAATAAGTAGGAAAGATTTCATTGGTTTGTTATAGCCATTGCATTGCAATAGAATCTGACTGAAAAGATCAATTCTATAAACATTTTCGACATATATAGAGGTGAGCAGGCTTTTCTGCGTAAATAACGTGGTAAGATTCTATTGGGTTGCTTTAGCCATTGCATAGCAATAGAATCTGACCAAAATATTCAATTTCACTGGCATTCTCATCTAATACCGCTGTGAGTAAACTTTTATGAATAAATACAATGGAAAGATTCTATTGGATTGCCGTAGACACTGCATTGCATTAGAATCTGCCTGTAAAATTCAATCGTATTGTCATTTTCAACCAAAATCGCTGTGAGCTAGCCTTTCTGAATAAATAATGAGGAAAGTTTCTGCTAGTGTGCTATAGCTATTGCATTGCTATAGAATCAGACTGGAAAGTTCAATTTTATTGACGTTTTCGACTAACATCGTGGTGAGAGAACTTTTCTCCATAACTAAGGAGGAAATATTCCATTGGCTTGCAATAGCCATCGCATTACAACAGAATCTGGCTGAAGCGCTCAATTTTATTGACAATCTCGAATAATGTCGCGGACAGCGAGCTTTTCTGAATAAATACGAAAAAAAGATACATTGGTTCGCTGTTGCACTTGCATTGCAGTAGAATCTGTCCGGAAAGCTCATTATCGACTAATATGTTGGTGCGCAACCTTGTCGGCATAAATAAGGAGGAAGAATGTAATTGGTTTGCTATAGCCATAGCATTGCAATAGAGTCTGACTGAGAAGTTCAATTCTATTGACATTTTCGACAAATATCGCGGTGAGCAAGATTTTCTGCATAAATAAGGAGAAGAGATCGTATTGGTTCGCTATATCCTTTGCATTGCAATAGAATCTTACTGAAAAGTTCAATTTTAATGGCATTTTCGACTAACATCGCGGTGAGCAATCTTTTCTGCAGAAATGAGGAAGAATGATTCTATTGGTTTGCTATAGCCATTGCATTGCAATAAAATGTGACTGAAAAGTTCAGCTTTATTGATATTCTCGACTTATATCGCTATGAGCAAGTTTTTCTTC
>NW_016957708.1:0-1033 GCF_001483705.2 Eufriesea mexicana
TTCAGAATCCTACATTGCTCTGCTATACTCTGCTTAGCTCTCATGAGGCCAGCAATGGCGTTCTCGGCACGTAAGTTTCGGTTAGGTTACGTCCGCTTATGCTACGTTTGGTTGGGTTAGGGTGGGATAGCTTCGGCTTTCGTGCTTTAATCGTTTGGTTGGGTTAGGGTGGGATAGCTTCGGCTTTCGTGCTTTACGCGGCCAATCGGTGTATTTCAGCGATCTACTGTGCTGCAATATGCCCTGCTTTGCGCAGGGGAAGCCAGAGATCGTGGTCTCGGTCCGTTAGGTTGAATTAGGTTACGTTCGGTTACGTTATGTTAGTGTGTGTTACGTTTGGATCTATTTGACTTTCGTGTTATACACTGCTATTCGGTGGACTTCTACGCTCTACTGTGCTCTAGTATGTCCTTCATGTCTTTGGGGAAGCCAGTAATAGCGCTCTCGGCGCGATAGGTGGGCATAGGGTACGTTTAAATACGTTCTGTCAGCTCTTGTTTGGTTTGGATAGCTTCGACTTTTCAACCACACACAGGTATTCTATAGATTTCTGCGCTCTACTACCCTCTATAATTCTCCGCTTGGCACTGTGGAGGCCAGCAATACTGGTCGCAGCACGTTAGCTTGGGATCGGTTACTTTTGGTTAGGTTAGGTTTGGTTGGGTTTGGCTAGGATAGCTTTGATATATGTGCTCAACATGGATGTCCTATGGACCCCTGTGCTCTTCTGTGCTCTACCATATCCTGCTTGTCTGTGGGCAAGCCAACAATAGTGTTGGCGGCACATTAGGTTTGGTTACTCGACGTTTGGTTAGGATAGGTTAGGTCTGGTTAGGTCTGAATATCTTTGACTTTTGGGCTTTTCGTTGCTATTTGGTGGCCTTCTGCGCTCTACTGTGTTCTACTATAGTCTGTTCGACTCTATGGATGCCAGCAATATTGGGCATGGCACGATAGTTTGTGTTAGGCCACGTTAGTTAATATTACGATTGGTCAGGTAAGGATGGGATAGCTTTGTATTTTGTGTTGTATG
>NW_016957709.1:0-819 GCF_001483705.2 Eufriesea mexicana
TCGCATTGTAGTGTACACCACAAAGGTCGAAGGTATACTAACCTAACCTGACCCAATGTAACCAAACCAGACGCAGTGTATCTCAACGTGACGTGCCGCGACCATTGCTGCTGGCGTCCCCAGAGGCAAGCAGAATATATTACAGGACAGTAGAAAACTGGAGTCCTCCCGATAACCGTGTATAGCACGAATTTCATACCCACCATATACAAACTTAGCCTAACCCAACCACACCAAGCGTAACCTAATTCACACTAACGTGCCACGGCCACTAATGTTCGTATGCACAGAGTCGAGCACAGTAAAGTAGAGCAATATACAGCGCAGGAATCCTCCTAATAGCAGTGTACAGCCCAGACGCGAAAGAAATCCACAGCAAGCCTACCTAACCTAACCTAACGTAACGAAACCTATCTCAAACTAACGTGCCGAGACCACCATCACTGCCCACCCCAGAGACCAGCAGGGCATATTAGAGTACAGTTGTGGGCAGAATTAACCGAATAGCAGCGCACGGCACAAGGGTCTCATACATTCTATCCTAACCAGTCCAAACGTGACATAAGCAAGCGAAACGCATCCCAACCTAACGTCCCGAGACCACTATTGCTGGCGTTCCCAGAGCCAAGCAGAATATGCCGGAACACAGTAGAGACCAGCAATCCACCGCTTTGCGGTGAACAGCGGAAAAGCCGTCGATATTCCAGCCGAACTTAACCTAACCTAACACAACCGATCGTAACTTACCTCAACCTTACGTGCCGCGTTCACTATTGCTCGCATCCCCAGAGACGCGCAGAGTATTGTATAGCAACGCAG
>NW_016957710.1:0-335 GCF_001483705.2 Eufriesea mexicana
GACATGCCCTGACACAACCTGACCTCACCTGACCTGAACTCACCTGACCTGACCTGACATCACGTGTCTCAGACCTGGAATGGCCTGGCCAGACCTGTCCTGAACGGAACTGACCCGTCATGACCTGACCTGACCTGACCTGACCTGGCCTGACATAATCTGACTTGACCTAACCTAATCTTGCAAGACCTAGCTTAACCTAACCTAGCCAGTCCGACCCTAACCTCACCTAACATAACGTAACCTAATCAAACATAATATTGCAAAACCTATGCTCACCTAAACTACCCAAACTTTACCTTAACTACCATAAACAAACATAAACCCTACCTAAC
>NW_016957710.1:379-1581 GCF_001483705.2 Eufriesea mexicana
TATCCTAACGTCACGTAACCAAACGTAATCTAACACAATCTAACTCGACCTAACCTAACCTTACATAGCCTAACCTAACCCGACCTGACCTGGCCTGGCCTGACATGACCTGACCTCACCTGTCCTCACCCGACCACACCTGACAACACATGGAATGTCCTAGCCTGTCCGGACTTGAACTGACCTTACCTGTCGTGACCTTACCTGGACTGGCGTGGCCTGATCAGACCAAGCCTAACCTAACTCTACCAGGTCTGGCATGGCATGACCTGGCATGGCCTGGCGTGACTTGACGTGACCGGAACTGATCCGTCATTCCCTGACATGACCCGGGCTGGCCAGACCAGATATGGCCTGCCCTGACCTGACCTGACCTGAACTGACCTGACGTGACCTGACCTGTCTTGACATGACCTGACATGCACTCACACAACCTGACCTCACCTGACCTGAACTCACCTGACCTGACGTGACCTGTCCTGAACGGAGCTGACCCGTCATGACCTGACCCGACCTGACCTGAACTGACCTGGCCGGACATGACCTGACTTGACCTGAACTGACCTGACCTGGCCTGAACTTACCTGCCCTGACTTGACATGAACTGACTGACCTGACCCGACCTGACCTGACTTGACCTGACCTGACCTGACCTGAGTTGTTCTGACAGTACCTGGCCTGGCCTGACCAAACCTGACCCGACCTGAACTGACATGACCTGACCTCACCTCACCACACCGTAACTAACCTGACCTAACCGAACCCAACGTAACCAAACCTAACCTAACATAACCGAACCTAACCTAGCACAGCCAAACCTATCCTATCCTGACCTACCCACGCTTTACCTTACCTGAAATAACCAAACCCAACTTACCTAAACCTTTCCTAACCTAACAAAAACAAACCATACCTAACATGACCTAACCAAACCTAGTTAACCTAGCTTAACCTAACCTATCCTAACCCAACCCAACCAATCCTAACCTAACCTAATCAAACTTAACCTAAGCTCACCTAACATATAATATCCTATTGTAAGCTAACCTAACCTGACGTAACATAACATAACCTAACCTGACCTGGCCTGACCGGCCCTGTCAATAGCTGAGCTGACCTGACCCGGCCTGACCTGCCCCCACCTGACCTGACATCACATGACCCGACCTGGAATGGCCTGACCTGACATGACGTGACCGGAA
>NW_016957711.1:0-817 GCF_001483705.2 Eufriesea mexicana
GGTTTGGGGTAGGTTCGGGTATATTTGACTTTTCTGCTATACACTGAGATTCTATGGATTTCTCTGCTCTGCTCTAATCTAATACGTTTTGCTCGACTCTGCGCAGGCCAGCAATGGTCGTGGCGGCACGTTAGATTGAGTTAGGGTACGTTTGGTTAGGTCATGTTACTTCAGGTAAGGATTGGGTACCTTTGACCTTTTTGCTGTACACAGCAATGCGTCGGGTTCCTGCGCCCTACTGTCCCCTATCATATTTTGCTTGCCTCTTGGAGGCCACAAGAAGTGTTCTCGACACGTTAGGTTGGATTAGGGTACGTTTGGTTACGTTACGATTGGCTAGGTTCGCACAGGATTGCTCTGACTTTTATGCTATACACTGACATACGGTGGCTTTCTGGGTTCTAGTGAGCCCTAATATTCTCTGCTTGACTCTGGACAGGCCGTCAATTGTGGTCTCGGTTCGTTAGGGTGAGTTAGGTTTCATTTGGATAGGACCGGTTGCGATGTGTACGGTCAGGATAACCATGACTTTCGTACCGTGCACTGTTATTAGGCTGATTTCCGAGTTCTAATGTGTTCCACTATATTCTGCATTGCCCAGGAGAGACTAACAATGGTGGTCGCGGCGCGTTACGTAGAGTCATGCCACGTTTGGTTAGGTCACGTTAGCTTGGGATAGGATTGGATATCTTTAACTTTACTGCATCACACTGCGATTCCATGGACTTCTGTGCTTCACTCCCGTCTAATATGATCTTTTCGACTCTGGGGATGCCAGAAGCAGTGGTCGTGGCGCGACAAGTTGAGCTAAGTTACG
>NW_016957712.1:0-662 GCF_001483705.2 Eufriesea mexicana
TACTTATGCTAGGAAGTTAGCCCAACACGATATTAGTCGAAAATGTCAACAAAATTTAACTTTCCAGTCACATTCTAATGCATTGCAATGGCTACAGATCACCAATAAAATCATTCGTTCTTGTTTATGCATGAAAGTTAGCGCACCACGATATTAGTTGAAAATTTCATCAAAATTGAACTTTCCAGCCAGATTCTATAGCATTGCGACGGCTATAGCACGCCAAATCAATCTTTCCTCCGTATTTATACAATAAAGCTGGCTCACCACGATATTAGTCGAAAATGTCAATAAAATTGGATTTTCCAGCCAGATTCCACAGCATTGCAATGGATATAGCACGCCAATTGAATCCTTCCTCCTTATTTATGAGAGGAAGATAGCACACCATGATATTAGTCGAAAATGAAAATAAATTTGAATTTTTCGACCACATTCTATATCATTGCAAAGGCTATAGTACGCCAATAGTATATTTCCCCCTTACTTACGCAAGGAAGTTAGCTCATCACGATATTATTCGAAAATGTTAAGAAAATTGTATCTTCCAGCCACAATCTAAATCATTGCGATGGCTATAGCACTCAAAAAGCATCTTTCCTCCTTACTTAAGCAAGGAAGTTAGCTCACCACGATATTAGTCGAAAATGTCAACAAAATTG
>NW_016957713.1:0-1239 GCF_001483705.2 Eufriesea mexicana
GCAATAGTGGTTTCGGCACGTTAGGTTGAATTATGTTACGCTTGGTATTGTTATGTCTGACTATGTTTGGTTATGGTAGCTTTGACCTTTGTGCTATACACTGCTATTCGGTGGATCCCTGCCTCTATTGTTATCTAATATTCTCTGCTATGATCTGTGAATGCCAAAAATTGTGGCCGCGGCGCGTATCTATGTGTTAGGTTACGTTTGGTTAGATAAGGTTTGTTAGGGTTTGGTTAAGATGTCTTTGGCTGCCGTGCTGTACATTGCCATTCTATGGACCTCTGCGCTCTACTTTCCTTTAATATGCTCTACTTGGCGATGTGGAGGCAGGCAATGGTGGGATAGGTACATTAGGTTTTGGTTTGGTTACGTTCGGTTGGGTTAGGTTAGGTCAGGTTATGGTAGGGTGTCTTCTACTTTCTGCTCTACTCTTAAATTAGGCGGATTTCTGCGGTCCACTGTGCTCTAGTAGATTCTGCTTGGCTCTGGGAAGGTCAGCAATAGTGGTGTAGGCACCTTACGTTGACTTGGGATACGTTTGGTTATTTTAGGTTTGGTCGGACTGTTTCTGCCTTCTACATTGCTCTGCTATAATCAGCTTAGTTCTCGCGCGGTCAGCAATGGCTTTCGCAGCATGTCCGGTTTGGTTATGGTACGTCAGCTTATGCTACGTTTGGTTGGGTTAGGATAGGACAGCTTCGGCTTTTGTGCTGTACGCGGTGTATTTCCGCGATCTACTGTGCTGCGATATGCCCTGCTTGGCGCAGGGGAAGCCAGCGAGTGTGGTCTCGGTCCGTTAGGTTGAGTTAGGTTACTTTCGGTTACGTTACGTTAGCGTGGGTTATGTTTGGATAGATTTTACTTTCGTGTTTTACACTGCTATTCGGTGGATTTCTACTCTCTACTGTGCTCTAGTATGTCCTTCATGTCTTTGGGGAAGCCAGTTATAGCGCTCTCGGCGCGATAGTTTGAGACATGTCACGTTTAAGTACGTTATGTTAGCTCTTGTTAGGTTTGGAACAGCTTCGACTTTTCAACCATACACAGGTGTTCTACAGACTTCGGCGCTCTGCTCCCCTCTATTATGCTCCGCTTTGTACTGTTGAGGCCAGCAATACTGGTCGCGGCACGTTATCTTGGGATCGGTTACTTTTGGTTAGGATAGGTTTGGTTGGGTTTGGTAAGAATAGCTTTGATATATGTGCTCAACATGCATATCCTATGGACCCCTGTACT
>NW_016957714.1:0-3629 GCF_001483705.2 Eufriesea mexicana
TGGCTGGATAATATAATTTTATTGACATTTTCTACTAATATTGTGTTGAGTTATCTTTCTTTCATAAATAAGGTGGAAATAATCTATTGGCGTGCTATAGCCGTTGGAATGCTATAGAATCTGGCTGGAAAACTAAATTTTATTGACATCTCCGACTAATATCGTATTATGCTACTTTCCTGCATAAATATGGCGGAAAGATTCTATTGGCGTGCTATAACCATTGCAATGCCATAGAATCTGCCTAGAAAATCCTATTTTATTGACATTTCCGGCTAATATCGTGGTCAGCTATCTGTCGGGCGTAAAGAAGGAGGAAAGATGCTATTGGCGTGCTATAGCCTTCTCAAGGACGTAGAATCTGGCTGGAAAATTCAATTTTTTTGACATTTTCGACTAATATCGTGGAGAGCTAACTTTCTTGCGTAAATAAGTAGGACAGGTTCTATTGGCGAGCTATAGCCACTGCTGTGCTATAGAATATGGACGGAAAATGTAATTTTATTGACATTTTTGACTAACACCGCGGTGAGATAACTTTTTTGCATAAATAAGGAGGATAGATTCTATTGGCGCCCTATAGACATCGCAACGCTATAGAATCTGGCTGGAAAATACATATTCTTTTACATTTCGTCTGATATCGTGGTGAGCTAACTTTCTTGCATAATTAAGGATTTAAGATTCTAATAGCGTGCTATAGCCATTGTAATGATATAGATTCTGTCCGGAAGATAATATTTTATTGACATTCTCGACTAATATCGGGGTGAGCTTACTTTCTTGCATAAATAAGAAGGAAAGATTCTATTGGCGCGGTATAGCCATTGCAATGCAATAGAATCTGCCTGGAAGATACAATCTTATTCACATTTTCGACAAATGTCGCGGTGAGCTGACTTTCTTGCATAAATGAGGAGGAAATATTCCATTGGCGAGCTATAGCCACTTCAATGCTATAGAATCTGGTCGGAAAATATAATTTTATTGACATTTTTGACTAACACCGAGGTGAGCGAACTTTTTTGGATAAATAAGGAGGAAGGATTCTTTTGGCGTGCTATAGCCAATGAAATGCTATAGAATCTGACTGGAAAATGCAATTATTTAACATTTCCTTCTAATATCCTGGTGGGCTAACTTTCGTGCATAAATAAGGAGGAAAGATACTAGTGACAAGCTATAGCCACTGCAATGCTATAGGATCTGGCTGGATAATATTATTTTATTGACATTTTCTACTGATACTGTGTTGAGTTGACTTTCTTGCATAAATAAGGAGGAAAGATACTATTGACGTGCTATAGCCATTGCAAGAACGTAGAATCTGCCTGGAAAATTCAATTTTATTGACGTCTTCGACTAATATCGTGGTGAGATAACTTTCTTGCATGAGTAAGGAGGAAAGATTCTTTTGGCGCGCTATAGCCGTTGCAATGCTATAGAATCTGGTTGGAAAATGCAATTTTATTAACAGTTTCTTCTAATATCGTGGTGGGCTGACTTTCGTGCATATATAAGGAGGAAAGATACTAGTGGCGTGCTATAGCCATTACAATGCTATCGAATCTGCCTGGAAAAAACATTTTTATTGACTTCCTCCACTAATATCGTGGTGAAATAACTGCATTGCATAAATAAGGACGAAATATTCTATTGGCGCGCTATAGTCATAGCGATGCTATAGTATCCTGCTGGCAAATTGAATTTTATTGACGTCTTCGACTAATATCGTGGTGAGATAACTTTCTTGCATAAGTAAGGAGGAAAGATTCTATTGGCGCGCTATAGCCGTTGCAATGCTATAGAATCTGGCTGGAAAACACAAGTTTATTCACATTTTCGACAAATGTCACTGTGAGCTGACTTTCTTGCATAAATAAGGAGGAAATAATCTATTGGCGTGCTATAGCCATTGTAATGCTATGGAATCTGGATGGAAAATTAAATTTTATTGTCATATTCGACTAATATCGAACTATGCTACTTTCTTGTATAAATAAGGAGGACAGATGCTATTGGCGTGCTATAGTCGTTGCAGTGATATAGAATCTCTCTGGAAAATTCTATTTTATTGCCATTTTCGAATAATATTTTGATGATCCAGCTTTCTTGCATAAATACGGAGGAAAAATTCCATTGGCGAGCAATAGCCACTGCAATGCTATAGGATCTGGTTGGATAATATAATTTTATTGACATTTTCAACTATTACCCTGTTGAGTTGTCTTTCTTGCATAAATAAGGAGGAAATAATCTATTGGCGTGCCATAGGCTTTGGAGTGCTATAGAATCTGCCTGGAAAATTAAATTTTATTGACATCTTCGACTAATATCGTACTACGCTACTTTCTTGCATAAATAAGGCGGAAAGATTCTACTGGCGTGCTATAACCATTGCAGTGCCATAGAATCTGCCTGGAAAATTGATTTTATTCGCATTTGCGGCTACTATCGTTGTGAGCTAACTTTTTTGCATAAATATGGAGGAAAGATTCTATTGGCCTCCTATAGGCACCGCAATGCTATAGAATCTGGCTGGAAAATACAAATTCTTTGACATTTCGTCTAATATCGTGGTGAGCTAACTTTCTTTCATAATTAATTATTAAAGATTCTAATGGCGTGCTATGGCCATTGGAATGATATAGAATCTGTCCGGGAAATAATATTTTATTGACATTTTCGACTAATATCGGGGTGAGCTTACTTTCTTGCATCAAGAACTAGGAAAGATTCAACTGCAGTGCTATAGCCATTGCAATGCCATAGAATCTGGCTGGAAAATAGATATTCGTTTATCATTTTCATCTAATATCGTGGCGAGCTAACTTTATTGCATAAATAAGGAGGAAAGAATCTATTGGCGTACTACAGCCATTGCAAGGCCGCAGAATCTGGCTGGAAAATTCACTTTCATTGACATTTTCGACTAATATCGCGGCGAGCAAACCTTCTTGCGTAAATAAGGAGGAAAGATTATATTGGCGAGCTATAGCCACTGCAGTGCTATAGATTCTGGACGGAAAATATAATTTTATTGACATTTTTGACAAACACCGCTGTGAAATAACATTTTTGCATAAATAAGAAGGATAGATTCTATTGGCGTCCTATAGGCATCGCAAAGCTACAGAATCTGGCGGGAAAATACAAATTCTTTGACATTTCGTCTGATATCGTGGTGAGCCACCTTTCTTGCATAATTAAGGATTTAAGATTCCAATGGCATGCTATATCCATTGGAATGATATAGAATCTGTCCGGAAAATAATATTTTATTGACATTTTCGGCTTATATCGGGGTGAGCTTACTTTCTTGCATCAAGAACTATGAGAGATTCTAATGGAGTGCTATAGCCATTGCAATGCTATAGAATCTGGCTGGAAGATACAATTTTATTCACATTTTCGACAAATGTCGCGGTGAGCTGACTTTCTTGCATAAATATGGCGGAAAAATACCATTGGCGAGCTATAGCCACTGCAATGCTATAGGATCTGGCTGGAAAATATAATTTTGTTGAAAATATAATTTTGTTGACATTTTCAACTAATATCGTGGGGAGCTAACTTTCTTGCGTAAATAAGTAGGAAAGGTTATATTGGCGTGCTATAGCCACTGCTGT
>NW_016957715.1:0-431 GCF_001483705.2 Eufriesea mexicana
ACGATATTAGTCGGAAATGTTAATAAAACTGAATTTTCCTTCCAGATACTACAGAATTGCTATAGCCATAGATATCCAATACGATCTCTCCTCCGAATTTATGCAAGAAAGCTAGCTCGCCACGATATTAGTCGAAAATGACAATAAAATTGAATTTTCCATCTAGATACTATAGAATTGCAATTGCTATAGCTGGCCACTAGGATCATTCCTCCTTATTTATGCAAGAATGTTACCACACTATGATATTAGTCGAAATTGTTTATAAAATTGTATTATCGAGCCAGATTCTATGGCACTGCAATGGGTACAGCGTGCCAATACAACCTTTCCACCTCATTTATGCATGGATGACAGCTCAGCACGACATTAGTCGAAAATGTCAATAAAATTAAATTTTCCATTCAGATTCTATAGCATAGCAATGGCTA
>NW_016957716.1:0-742 GCF_001483705.2 Eufriesea mexicana
CAACTTCATTGACATTTTCGACTAGTATCCTGGAGGAAAAACTGTTCTGCATAAATGCGGAGGTAAGATCCTAGTTGTTTGCTACAGCCATTACATTGCGATAGAATCTGACCGAAACGTTCAATTTTGTGGACCTTCTCGAATAATATCGTGGTGTGCAAGCTTTTCTGAATAGATAGGAAGGAAAGGTTCAATAGGTTCGTTGTAGCCATTGCATTGCAAAAGATTCTGACCGGAAGGCTCATTATCGACTAATATGGTGGACAGCAAATATTTCTGCATAAATAAGGTGGAAATATTCTATTGATTATCTATGGACATTGTATTGCTATAGAATCCGTCTGGAAAGTTCAATTTTATTGACATTTTCGTCTAGTATCCTTCATGAAAAGCATTTCTGCATAAATACGGAGGTAAGATACTATTGGTTTGCTACAGCCATTGCATTGCAACAGAATGTGTCAGAAAGGTTCAATTCTTTTGACATTTTCTACTAATATCTGGTTGAGCATTCCTGTCCGCGTAAATAATGAGGAAAGATTCCATTGGTTTGATATAGCCATTGCATTGCAATAGAATCTGATTTAAAATTTTAATTCTATTGACATTTTCGACATATATTGAGGTGAGAAGGCTTTTCTGCGTAAATAACGTGCTAGATTTCTATTGGTTTGCTATAGCCAATGCATTGCAATAGAAACGGACTGAAAAGTTCAATTTTATGGTCATTTTCGACTAATAT
>NW_016957717.1:0-582 GCF_001483705.2 Eufriesea mexicana
CTTTCTTGCATAAATAAGGAGGAAAGATACTATTGGCGTGCTATAGCCAATGCAATACTCTGGAATCTGGCTGGAATATTCAATTATAATGACATTATCGGCTGATATCGCGGTGAGCTAACTTTCCTACATAAGCAAGGAGGCAAGATACTGCTGGTGTGCTGTAGGCATTTCAATGCTCTGGAATCTGGCTGGAAAAATCAATTTTACTGACATTTTCGACTAATATCGTGGTGTGCTACCTTTCTTGCATACTTGCATAAACAAGGAGGAAAGATTATATTGGCGTGCTATAGCCATCGCAATGCTATAGAATCTAGATGGAAAATACAGTTTTATTAACATTTTCGACTAGTATCGTGGTGAGACAACTTTCTTGCATAAATATGAAAGAATGATTCTATTGACGCTCTATAGCCATTGCAATGCTACAGAGTCTGCCTGGAAGGTTCAATTTTATTGACAATTTCGACTAAAATCATGGTGAGCAAACTTTCTTGCATAAATAAGGAGGAAAGATCCTATTGACGCTCTATAGCCATTGCAATGCTACAGAGTCTGCCTGGAAAGTTCAATTTTATT
>NW_016957718.1:0-792 GCF_001483705.2 Eufriesea mexicana
CTGTCAATATAATTGAACTTTCCAGCCAGCTTCTATAGCATTGCAAAGGCCATAGCACGCTAACAGGCTCATTCCTCCTTATCTATGTAAGAAAGTTAGCCCACCACTTTACGAGTCCAAAGTGTCATTAAAATTGAATTTGCAATACAGATTCTATAGCGTTGCAATGGCAATAGCACGCCAATAAAATCTTTCCTCCTTATTTATGCAAGAAAGATAGCTCACCACGTTATTAGTCGAAAATGTCAATAAAATAGAACTTTCCAGCCAAATTCTATAGCATTCCAACTGCTGTAGCACGCCAATAGAATCTTTCCTCCTTATTTATGCAAGAACGGTGGCTCACCACAGTATTAGTCGAAAATGTCAAGGAAATTGTATTTTCCTACCGGATTCCATAGCGTTGCAATGCCTAGAGCACGCCAACTGAACCTTTCCTCATTATTTACCCCTTACTTATGCAAGGAAGATTGGTCACCACGTTATTAGTCGAAAATGTCAAGGATATTGTATTTTCCTTCCAGGTTCCATAGCGTTGCAATGACTGGAGCACGCCAACAGAATCTTTCCTCCTTGTTTATGCAAGAAAGATAGCTCACCACAGTATTAGCCGAAAATCTCAATGAAATTGAATTTTCTAGCCATGTTCCACAGCATTGCAATGCAAATAGCACGCCAAAAGTATCTTTCCTCCATACCTATGCAAGGAAGTTAGTTCACCACGGTATAAGTCGAAAATGTCAACAAAATTGTATTTTCAACATCATTCTATATTAATGCAATTTCTATAGC
>NW_016957719.1:0-260 GCF_001483705.2 Eufriesea mexicana
CCAACTTCCTTGTATATGTAAGGAGGGAAGATCATTATGGCCTGCTATAGCCATAGCAATGCCACAGAATCGTGCTGGATAGTTCAATTTTATTCACATTTTCGACTAATTTCGTGGTGAGCTAGCTTCCTTGCAGAGGTAAACAGGAAAGATCCGTTCAGTGTGCTATAGCCATTGCAATGCTGTAGAATCTGCCCGGAAAATTCAGTTTTATTGACATTTTCGACTAATACCCTGGTGAGCTATCTTTCTTGCATAAA
>NW_016957720.1:0-756 GCF_001483705.2 Eufriesea mexicana
GCATTCTTTCCTATGACCGTATTCTTGACAGCGGAGATCCTAATTGCAGTTTCGATGTTTGTTTTCAATAGTGTGCAGGTAGTTACATTTTGATAGAAGATTGGTGGTGGTTTCCATTCCGTCCTCTCATTTCTATGTACTTTTCTCATATCCTTTTCCGTGTTGAGAGAAACATATTATGGACAAATAGGTTGGTTTAGAGTTTGTCGAACAGGTGCTATTCTCTGAGTATTTTTTAAACATTGTCATACTATATTATCATTTTTATTATTATCGTCGTTATCATCGATTGTGAAATCATCCCCAAAAGATATGACAGTTTTTTCACGGATCGAGTGAAAACCCGGGCCAAAAATATCGTTATTAAATATTCCGCTATACAATTGAAATTCGGTAAATTAGTATGGAAATATTTAATGGAATGATACGTACGCTAACAGATACCTAGCTCTATCGCAACAATCAGAAAAGTAATAGAAAAAAGTTTCCCAATTTCATAAAATTACAGAATTTAGTTCTGTCCTGTCATGCTCTATCGCAACAGGCAGAAAAGTAATAGAAAAAAGTTTCCCAATTTCATAAAATTACAGAATTTAGTTCTGTCCTGTCTTCTCACATTAATACCTTGTAAGAAGAATTTCTCAAAGACAAGAAATATAATAAAAATATTACTTAATAATTATAATTTATTACTTTATTAATATATATTACTTATTAAATATTTATTACTTATTAATATTTGTTCATTTAGCTTTA
>NW_016957721.1:0-280 GCF_001483705.2 Eufriesea mexicana
GCATGCTATAAGCATTGCAGTGCTATAGAATCTTGCTGGAAAATTCAATTTAATTGACGTTTTTGACTAATATCGAGGTGAGCCAGCTTCCTTGCATAAGGAATGTGGAAAGATCCTTTTGGTGTGCTATAGCCATTGCAATGCTCCAGATTCGGGCAGGAAAGTTCAACTTTACAGACATTTTCGACTAATATCGTGATGAGCTAGCTTCCTGGCATAAGTATGCAGGAAAGATACTTTTGGCGTGCTGTAGCCATTGCAATGCTGTAGAATCGTCCTG
>NW_016957721.1:537-838 GCF_001483705.2 Eufriesea mexicana
CCGGATGGAAAATTCATTTTTATTGACATTTTCGTGTGAAATTGTGGTGAGCTGCCTTTCTTGCATAAATAAGGGGGAAAGATTCTACTGTCGTGGTATAGCCATTGCAATGATATTGAATGTGCCTGGCAGATTCAATTTTATTGACATTTTCGACTAATATGGTGGTGAGCTAACTTTCTTCCATATATCAGGAGGAAAGATTCTGTTGGCATGCTATAGGCATTGCAATGCTATAGAATCTGGCTGGAAGATTCAATTTTATTGACATTTTCCACTAATATCGTGGTGAGCCAGCTTC
>NW_016957722.1:0-571 GCF_001483705.2 Eufriesea mexicana
CATGGCTCTAGTCCTCACAGCTTGCCTGTGCGAAGGCCATCAATAGTGGTCTCGCCGCGTTATACTGAGTCAGGTACAAACGGCTATTTTGTGTTATGATAAGATAAGTTAAGATAGCTTCAACTATTATGTTGTACACTACTATTCGGTGGGACCACTCGCGGCGGTGGGGATCAGAGGAAACCACATCTCGGCTCTCGAAATCGCGAGTTTGTGCACGAGACACTGCGCTTGTGTACAGATGCGCGACTGAGACACCGAGGTATACATACGCGGTCAGTCAATATTTTCTGCCGTCGGAAGATATTGAAGTCTGCATCGCGCAGCTGGATAAGGTGTTGACGTACCTGCGGTGCAAAGGGGTTATCGTCGCAGCGGACACCAACGCCAAGTCGCCCCTGTGTTCCAGCAGGGAGTTTGACGAACGCGGCGAGCTCCTCGACGGCCTGATTGCACAGCACGGTCTCTTAGTGCTGAACCTGCAGTGCCACGTCACAACGTTTGAGACAACACGTGGGAAACCTAACATCGATGTGACGCTCGTCACTCCGGAAGCACTACCGCTCGTGCA
>NW_016957723.1:0-673 GCF_001483705.2 Eufriesea mexicana
AGATGTGAATAGCACAAAAGACAAAGTAGCCTATCCTAACCGAGCCAAACGTAACACATACAAGCCTATCCTAACCGAGCCAAGCCTAACACAGCCTAACAATGCCACACTACTATTGCTGGCCTCCACGGGAACGAGCACAATGTACTACGGCACAGTAGACCGCAGGAATCCACCGGAATGCAGCGAAGAGCACAAGAGCCGTAGACATCCTAACCAAACTTATCCTATCCTTACCTAACCAAACGCTACCTAACACAACCTGACGTGCCACAACCACTGCTGCCCGCCTCCCCAGAGGACAGCAGGTTATAGTAGAGCAATGCAGAGCGCAGAAATCCACTGAATAGCGGTGCATAGCACAAAAGACGAAGTATCCTGTCCTAACCTATCCACGCGTAAGATAAACAAACATAACCGAACTGAGCCTAACGTGACGAGACCACTATTACTGGCCTCCACAAGGACAAGCAGAATGAGCTGCAGCACAGTAATGCGCAGGAACCCACCGCGTTGCTGTGGATAGCACGAAGGCCGATGATATCGTAACACGACTTGACATAACCTAACCTAACAGAACGTAGCGCAACTCAACAGATCGTGCCGCGAGTACTGCTGCGGAACTCCCCAGAGCCAAGCAGAATGCAGTAGATCACAGTACATGACAGGAACT
>NW_016957724.1:0-464 GCF_001483705.2 Eufriesea mexicana
TGAGAAGAGGGTAGCAGCATTATCATACTCCTACCCAAACCCGCGTGGACCTCATCCTTCTTATACCACGCGGCACGACAATAATAATACCAAATGGATACGCCCCACGCGGAAGAGAACGCGTTAAACAACCACGACCATCAAAAGACGCTGAAGCTAGGGCACACACCCCCCAATATTATATCAACCAACCAGCAGACAGTCGCACCCGATGAAACCACCGGCAAGGGATCTACAAGAAGATTCTTCCAAAAAACTCTATCACGATTACACCATCAGCATCGAGACCCAACAATAACTCAGCGCAGGAGACTGTCTACTACTAGAACTCTCTGCAGTTCAAACATAATGTTCCGTCCCGGAGGGCGTGTTTATAACTGTTAAGTCTTGGAATGTCGTCCCGGTATTTGGTTCGGCCCTTTGTTTATAATAGACCGTGTGAAGGCTCTGAAAGTTCTCAAGTA
>NW_016957725.1:0-293 GCF_001483705.2 Eufriesea mexicana
CTTTGTACTCCTACGTCACAAAAGCTCACGGTCACGTGACCAGTGGTTCTCCCGTACGAGGCTGTTAAATAACCCGTTAGTCTTTCGCGATTTTACCCTGATTCAGAGGCCGTAGATAGCTCAAATTCACCAGATGCATAGCGCAAGCTGTGCTTTATCGCCCGCACGGGAAAAGCTCGCGATCACGTGACCCGCTATTTTTCGCTTCGGAAGAAACCGTGTCCTGGTTGCCGAATGGACCTCCATCTCCGACCGAAATTCTTCCTGCGTCGAAAGCTCGATTTAGTCAACTA
>NW_016957726.1:0-944 GCF_001483705.2 Eufriesea mexicana
GTTAAGTTAGGTTTGGTTTGGTTAAGTTTGGCAAGTGTGGCAGCGATATTTGTGCCACACACTACTATTCGGCGGACCCCTGCGCTCTACATAGCTCTACTATACTCTTCTTGACACTCGGGAGGCCAACAATAGTGGTGCCGGCACGCTACCTTGTGTTAGGCAACGCTTGTCTTGGCTAGGTTATGTTATGTTTGCTCTGTGCAACAGTGCTTTACACTGCTATTCAGCGCATTTCTACGCTCTACTATGCCCTAGTATATTCTGCTTGGCTATAGAAGGGCCGGCAGTAGTACACTCAGCACGTTAGGCGGAACTATGTAGAGTCTGGTTATGCTACGTTTGGTCAGGTTGGGATAGGGTAGCTTTCGCTTTTGTCTTATACACTGCTATTCGGTGAATTTCAGCATCCTACGGTGCCCTACTATACTCTCCACGGCTATGGGGAGGCGAGTAATGGTGGTCTCGGCCCGTTATGTTGAGCAGGCTACGTTTCGCTATATTACGTTGGATTGGGTTAGGTTTGGATAGCTTCGTCTTACGAGGTGAACACTGACGTTCGTTGGATTTCTGCGCTCTAATGTGCTGTAGCTTGTCCTGCTTCGCTCTGGGGATGCTAGCAATAGAGGCCTCAGTTCGTTATGTTCAGCTATTCTACGTTTGGTTCGGTTAAGTTTGGCCTGGTTTGGTTAGGATAACCTCGACCTTTGTGCTGTACACCGCTATTCGGAGGATTTCTGCGCCCTACATTACCCTATTATATTCTGCCCGAAACGCGGGAGGCCAGCAATGGTGGTCGTGGCACGTTCGGTTGAGATATGTTACGTCTGGTGATGTTAGATTAGGTTACGCTTGGCTAGGATGGCTCTAACTTTTGCGTTATACACGTCTATTCGGTGGATTCCTGCGCTCTACTGTGTCCTAACATGATCTGCTTGAATCTG
>NW_016957727.1:0-252 GCF_001483705.2 Eufriesea mexicana
CCGAAATTCGGCGCATTTTAGTGAATAGGGGAATAGTCGAAGGTATCCCAACCTATCCTGACCAAGCCTAATCCACACGAACGTAGCATAACTCAACATAACGAGTCGCGACTGCTGCTTCCGGCCTCCACTGTGCCAAGCAGAATACAGTAGATCGCAGTAGATCACAGAAACGCACCGAATAGCAGCGTATGACACGGAAGTCAAAGCTACCCTAAACGAACTTAACCGCACCTAGCCTACCCAAACGCA
>NW_016957728.1:0-736 GCF_001483705.2 Eufriesea mexicana
AGAAAAATGTGTTATAATTATTTATGTCCTTTTATTGTTTTGTTTCTCCCGCCCAACGGGTCAAGTGGTTTTTCATTCCGCAGTTTCGATCAGCGCCATCTATTGTTTGGCTCCAAATGCTCCAAAAGTGATAGGAATATAGGATAGGCAAGGAGGTCGACGACGAGCTGGTCACGTGGTAGACAAGGACAGAGTGAGGTTAGAAAAGGATAAAATGGCTCCGGCAATGAAAAATTATTAATTACTCAATTTGTGTAACTAATTTGTGAACTTTTATAATTTCATTGCAAAGCTGGAACTTCAGGCTACATTCCTATATAATATTCGTGAAGAATTTAACTCTAAATTGTTAGTTATTAATTTTTGCTTTATGGCGTCTATGATTTCGTAACGGCGACCATCACGACCTACCATGAAAATATTTATTACTAAACGAAACTAGAAGCAAAATGTGATCAATAGTTATATGAGAAGATTCGCAAGGACATTGTCTTTCTGACGAGTGCATAAAGTTTCATAAATTAATTGCGTTGAGGATAGTAATTAATGAAAAACCAATGGCGTCTGCGACAACAATTCAAACACCGCGCAGAAAAATAATGAATAATTAATTAATTAGGGACAAATTTATATCGAAAAGTATTTAGGAATGTAGCTTGAAGTTCCAGCTTTGCAGAAAAATTATAAAAGTTCACAAATTGTTTACGGAAATTGAGTAGTTAATAATTCTTCACTG
>NW_016957729.1:0-1664 GCF_001483705.2 Eufriesea mexicana
TACATACATCCATACATACATACATACAAACATTCATACATTTACCCTTCCATACTGGTATCCATACATTCATACGTACTTCCGTTCAAACTTCTATCCATCCATGTATCCATACATACATACATCCATATTCCACACATCCACACATGCATCCATCCACGCATACATACATACATCCATCCAAAGATCTATACATCCATCCATCCATAGATCCATACATACAAACATTCATCCATACATAAATCCATGCATACACGCATTCATACATCCAACCATACATCCATCCATACATCCATCCATACATCCATCCATATATCCAACCATACATCCATTCATAGATCCATCCAACCATACGTCGATCCAACCATACATTCACATATTCATACACTCATCCACCCACACACTCACACATCCAACCATCCATCCATACATTCGTCCATCTATCCATACATCCATCCATACATCCACTCATATATCGATTCATACATCACTCCATACATCCATCCATCCATTCATACATCCATCCGCTCAACCACGCATCGATACATGCATTCACCCAAACGTACATCCATCCAAATATCCATCCATCCATCCATGCGTACACACATACATACTTTCATACATCCGTCCGTGCATACATACATCCATACATACATCCATACACACATCCATACAGACGTCCATGTATCCATTCATAACTTCATCCATATATAAATACATACGTCCATACATACATCCCCACATACATCCATAAATACATCCATACACACGTCCACACAAACATCCATGCATCCATTCATACCTTCATCCATATACCCATACATACATCCATACATACATCCGTACATTCATCCATACATACAACCATACTTGCATTCTTACATCCAAACATCCATCCATCCGCACATCTATTCATCCATACATCCACCCATCCGTACATCCATCCATCAATACATCTATACATCCATACATACATCCATACATACATCCATCTATACATCCACACATTGATAAATACGTACATCTATACAGACATCCATGCATTCATGCGTACAAACATTCATACATATACCCTTCCATACAGGTATGCATACATCCATACATCATCCGTTCATACATACATCCATTCATACATCCATTCGTACATACAACCATACATCCAACCATCCATCCATAACAACCATCCACCCACCTATCCATCCATGCGCCCACCTATCCATCCATCCTCACATACATTCATACATCCATCCATATATCCGTACATACATCCCTTCGCAAATCCATGAATATATCCATACACCCACACATACGTCCATCCATACATACAACCATACATGAGGCCATACATACATCCATACATACATACACCCATCCATCCATACATCCATACGCACATGAATACTTCCGTACATCCATCCATCCGTACATCCATTCATCCATACGTCCGTCCATCCATACACCCACCGTCCTACACATCCATTATTCCATACATACACCCATCCGTATATTCTTTCAACCATCCATACAACCATTCATCCATCAAGTCATGCACCCATACTTCCATCCATACATACATCCACCCACACGTCCATCCATCGATACATGCGTCGAACCATCCATCCGTACATCCATCCAAGAATCCATATATCCGTCCATACAAACAT
>NW_016957730.1:0-273 GCF_001483705.2 Eufriesea mexicana
TCTCTCCACGTTATGAAGAGATAGGACACATTCAGCTAGTTTAGGCCAGTTCAGCTAAGGATTTGGTAGCTCTGACTTTAGTATTATACACTGCAATGCGGCGAGTCCCTGCGCGGTACTGTTTTCTATTACAGTCTGCTTGCCACTAGGTGTCTAACAATGTAAGCCTCGGCACGATAGGTGGAATTACGGTAAGTTTGGTTATGCTGCAAATTGCTTGCTTACGATTGGGCAGCTTTGACCTTTGTGCTATACACCGCCATTCGGTGGATT
>NW_016957731.1:0-539 GCF_001483705.2 Eufriesea mexicana
TTGGGTTTGGCTAGGTTTGGAAAGGGTAGCATAAACTTATGTGCTTTACACGGTTATTAAGTGAATCTCTACGCTCTACTGTGCCCTAGTATGCTCTGCTTGGCTCTGAGGAGGACAGAAATATTGGTTTCGGCACGGTAGAACGAGATAGACTACGTTTGGCTAGGGTGCGTTAGCTTTGGTCAGGTTTGGATAGCTTCGACTGTTCTCCCGTGCACTGCGATTCTATGGATTTCTGCGCCCTGCTCTCCTCTATTATGCTCTGCTCGGCTCTGGTGTAGCGAGCAATACTGGTCGCGGCACGATAGGTTGATGTCAGATCGCCTCTGGTTGGGTTAGAATTGTCTGTGTTTGGTTAGGTTATCTTCATCTGTTGTGCATTACACTGCACGCTCTACTGCGCTCTAGTAAGTTTTGTTTGGCTCAGTGGCGGCCAGTAATAGTGGTCTAGGCACGTTAGGTTGGTATGGGTTATTTTTTGATGGGTTAGGCTATTCTGGGTTATATTAGGATAACTTTGACTTCTCTGCTGTTCATTG
>NW_016957732.1:0-239 GCF_001483705.2 Eufriesea mexicana
GGTTCCACGCCCACTATTGCTGACCTCCCTACAGACAAGTAGAGGGAAGTAGAGCAACGCGGATAGCAGATATCGGCCTAATAGCAGCGTATACCACAAAAGTCTAAGCTATCCGTACCGAACCTATCCTAACCTGGCAAAGTCAAACCTAAACAGACCCAAACTATGGCGCCGAGGCCGCCATTGCTGGCCACCACATGGGCAAGCAGAACATATTAGAGCACAGTAGAGCGCCGATA
>NW_016957733.1:0-3423 GCF_001483705.2 Eufriesea mexicana
TTATAGTTTGTTATACTATACCGATGCTATACCGTAGTTGTAACAAGGGTTAGGTCGAGACAACTAAAACAGATTTGTCGTACTAGAGCCAAATGATGATCGGCAACTCGTTTTTGCTCATTTCAGAGTCATACTCATGCAAGTTCAGTGTGACAAGGTGGGGATTGTGTCTTGGAATCAGAAATTATTTCGGGTGTCGGATGTTTACAAAGCAATGATGTTTTGAGTTGTGGTGTTATCGCTGGTATTACATCGTCCTGAGGTGTGGTGTTATCGGTGGTATTTCGCCCCCCTTCTTAGCTTTGCGTTCACCCCTGGGAAGCGTATGATTTCCGTGTTGATTGGTGAAGGTAAGTTTTCTTCGGATGTATGAGGAGTCTCCAAATTTTGAAAGATCGGACTGAAGGTGGCTGCTCTTCCTTGATTTCGTCTTCCACTTTCGTATCGTACTTGTTGGTCATATACATTTGTGTTTTCGTTACAACATATATTTACTCAAATATTTTTCGGTATATGTTTTGAGATAATGGAGAAAAGTCCTATTTTATACAGTGTATATAATGTTACAAGCCCTAAGGTCGCGTAACCAATATATGTGAGAATATTGGAAAGAGCTTCTTTGGCTGAAAATCTTCTTTTTTCATCTCGTAGGTTGTCTAATTGTACGTCCAGTTGATCTTATGTGTTTTCATAATTACTGAAACCTGGAGAAATTATGCAACTTATGGTACAATTTCTTTTAACATATCATCTACTGTTAATTCCACTTCAAACCTATTGTATAATTATGAATAATAATTATGTTGTTTTGCATTGTTTCTCCAACTTTCATTACATGATCTTCATATGTTAACAAGCAAGGTCGATTTGTAGTTCGCATAACGGGACAAATAATTTCTAAAACTTCTGGTTCATCACAAAGTGCGCTAAAAGTTGCTGTTTCCTGAGGGATTAGAGTATACTTGTTATACCGTTCCATTGGTATGAATATTAAATAATTTACTTTGAAAATTGCGGCGCTACATTTATCATTGCAACTGAAATTTAAATTGCCATGGTTTATTGGCTGAGATAATTTGCACATTTTCCTTCCGTAGTCTCTCTACAATTTCTTTGGATCGCGCGTAAATCGGTATAAATGTTAGAATCTCATTGTGAAATTACATATTCATGATCAAGTATATGCGTAGTGAAGGCATTGTTATATTTTCTAGATATGGGATAGCTCCTAATCTGTTTCCATTCTTGATTGCTAAGCATAGGAATTTTAATTTGATAAAGTATTGTGTCTTGTAAGGTTGTGAGACTTATGCTGCTAATATCGATAACTGCTTGAATGCTTCAAAGTCGAGTTTTTAATAATAGATGTTGAAATTTTGTAAGATCATTAAAGGTTTCATTGAACATTTCTATTGGTTTCATAGTAGTAACTATGATTCCTTGTTACCCTAGTATCAGCATAAGCTTAAGGTCATTAGCCTTAATCATTAAATGATTAGCCAATGTGTCGGTTATTAAGAGGTTATGGAGCACATGTTCTCCATTTACGGTACTTGATATTTTGTTATATAATTCGGAAATTATTCGGAAATTTTGTTGAATAGGTGGTGTTCGTGGTTGTCTTTTATGAAACCTTTTATGATAGCTGTTAGATTTTGTACTATGCGCGTTATTGTGTTGGTTTTTGTAAACAGCTTGTCAATGTTTTCGTTGATGAGGGTTAAACCGCTTTAACCTATTGCGTCAAATAATGATCTGGATATATATCCTATTGCGTTAATGCAACCTGTTTTAGCTATTCTCTTGTGTAGTAACGTGTGGAGTTTGTTAATCTCCCTAGCGACGTTAATAGTTCTGAGTTTCAAACTATGACATCCTGTTCCTTCGCATATCCTCATATTATGTGAACAAAAATTATGTATGTTAGTATTGAACAAGTGTACGGTTTCTAAGTCTGCTTTTAGCTCATCGATTTTGAATACCAAGATCATTCTTATTTCATTACAGTGGGTGTTCGTAGCTCCTAAATCTACTGTTACGGTCTAAGCTTAGTTTATGGGTTCGAGTTAGATATTGGTGGATGTTCCGAGTTTTATAGCCTAGGGTAATAAGGTTTGAGTCGGTTACTATGTACAATAGTAGGTTTGTTATGTATATCAATGGCGTAATTTGGTGTGTTAATGTCCAATATAGTGTAGAGACTCAGCCATTCATTTGAATGTTTGTTATGTTTATGTCCATTATGTTGGAGTATTTCACATCCTATCGTGCAAAAACTTCTGATTTTTAGTACTTAGTCTTGTATTTCTTTACATTCCGTCTTATTTTTGTTCAGAATTCGTTTTGCGTTGTCTAAATATCCTTGATGTCTACGTAACCACAGAGTTATGGGTTCACCTTTCGAAGCGTTAGCTGTGGTGGCTATTGATGAATGTAAATTAGCTTCTCGTCCATAAGTAAGTTCGGAGGGTGTAATTAGTCCTACAACGTATAGAAGTATTGCATGCCATAGAAATGTGATTTAGATGTTCGTCCCATTCTGCGTCGATTTGCTTAATATTGGTCATAATCGTATCTTTTATAGTACTGGGTGTCCATTCTAAGCTACCATTGGATTGAGGATTACGACTTGTGGTCTCAGTATGTCTTACTTCAAATAATTGTTCGAAACCTTCCATAAGCTTACACACGATGTTATGTCCTTGATCGGCAAGGATATGTTTTGGAGGTGAAAAGATATAAATGTAATGGCTCACAATGGCATTTATAATGGTACTGGCTCTTTGTTCTTGAAGTGGAATTAGTATTTGGTACTTGGTTAAACAATCTTGTATGGATAGGATAAGTGAATTCTTTTTCTCAGTTAAGGTGAGAGAGCCGAATATATCCACGCTGATTTTATCGTTAGGATTCTCTGGGGTGTCTGTCAATTTGGCTTCCTCCGTAGGCATAATTCTGGTTGCCTTGACAATCGTCACAACTTTTAATGCAGTCAGGAATGTCTTTTTCCATATTTTTCCAGTAATACATAGATATTATCCTATCAATGGCTTTACTTTATCCTGTGTGTTGTTGTATGTCCTAGTTTCTACGTAGGATGTTTTGAACTTCTTCTTGAGTGTATTCTCTTATTGGGCGTCAAGCGAATTCAAGAATTTTGTCCGGGTAGCCTTTCATGAGAGATCGAAGCATTAGTTGAATACTAACAAGTTCAATGTTTGGGAAAGCATGTTTTATGCCGAATTTTATACCTTAATTACTTTGTTGTAAAGCTGCAAGGTTATGTGGTTTAGGTGACCAAATTTTTTCATCGTTTTTACCTAAAATGTCGTAGGAGAGGTTTTCCCAGTGGGGTTTGTTAGCCTCTATTTTTAATGGAAATGATGGGGTTTCAGTCTTCCAGTCGATGTACTGTTCGTGTAA
>NW_016957733.1:9655-10021 GCF_001483705.2 Eufriesea mexicana
AGATATGAACGGACATATTTACAATTCCCAGTCCTGTAGTTGACACACCCACCAATATAGCACAGCGGCAGTCGCATTAATCCGTTCCGTGATAATTTACACTCGACAGTAGTTCTAGAATAATCACTGTGTACATCAGCCCCGGCTAGAAGTATTTACAATTCCCGGTACTATAATGAGCAAATCCAGCAACACAGCACTGCAGCCGTTGGATTTATCTGTGCAGTGATGATATTAATTCCACAGTAGTCCAAGAATAATCAATGCGTGCATCAGTTATGTCTAGATATATTAGAAATACCATGTACGGTAGTTGGTACATTCACCGATAGAGCACTGTAGCAGTTGGGTTAACTTGTTCGGTGA
>NW_016957734.1:0-281 GCF_001483705.2 Eufriesea mexicana
ATTTCGAATAATATCGTTGTGTGGTAACCTTCTTGCATAAATAAGGAGGAATGATTATATTCGTCAGCTGTAGCCATTGCATTCTATAGTATCTGGATGGAAAATTCAATTTTATTGACATTTTCGACTAATATCGTGGCGAGCTAACTTTCTTGCATAAATAATGGGGAAAGAATCTACTGGCGTGCTATAGCCGATGCAATGCTGTAGCATCTGGTTCGAAAATTCAATTTCAATGACATTTTCGACTAATATCGTGGTGAGCTAATCTTCTTGCATAA
>NW_016957735.1:0-283 GCF_001483705.2 Eufriesea mexicana
TAGCTTGTGGTATTAACAACAGAAAACTCTGTACTGTGTACAGCCATCATCACAGCACTGCAGTCGTTGGATTAACTTATTCACTGATGATACATATTCAGCAGTTGCTCTATAATAATCAATGCAAGCATCAGCTGTAGATAAAGGACTCTACAACTCCCAGCACTATATCTGGTACATCCAACAATACATCAACCTTGCCGTTTGGTTAATCTTTTCAGTGATGATTTACTTTCAGTATTTGCTCTAGAACAACCAAGGTATGCATCATATATGCCTAGGT
>NW_016957736.1:0-209 GCF_001483705.2 Eufriesea mexicana
CAAAGCAATGGCTATAGCGCTCCAATAGAATCTACCATCCTTATTTATGCAAGAAGGTTAGCTTATCACAATATTAGTAGAAAATGTCAATAAAATTGAACTTTCCAGGCGGATTCTATAAATTGCGAAGGCTATAGCACGCAAATTGTATCTTACATCCTTATTTATGCAAGAAAGATATCTCACCACTATATTAGCCGAAAATGTCA
>NW_016957736.1:221-1412 GCF_001483705.2 Eufriesea mexicana
ATATTAGTCGAAAATGTCAGTAAAATTGAATTTTCCAGCTGTATTCTAACGAATTGCGACGGCTATAGCACGCCAATTGAATCCATCCTGCTTATTTATGAAAGAAAGATAGCTCACCATGATATTAGTCGAAAATGTCAATAAAATTGTTCTATCCTTCTAGGTTCAACAGCTATGCAACGCCTACAGCACGCCCACAGAATATTTCGTCCTTATTTATGCAAGAAAGTCAGCTCACAACAATATTAGCCAGACATGTCAATAAAATTGAATTTTCCAGGAATATTCTATAGCATTGCAGGGCCTATTGCACGCCAATAGAATCTTTCCTCCTTATTCATGCAAGAAAGTTAGCTCACCACGATAGTAGTCGAAAATGTCAACAAAATTGCATTTTCCAGCCAGATTCTATAGCACTGCTGTGGCTATAACACGCATGGCTATAGCGCGCCAATAGAATTACCCCTCCATATTTATGCAAGAAAGGTGACTCAACGCGATATTAGTCTAAAATGTCAGCAAAATTGAATTTTCTTGCCAGAGTCCATTGCATTGCAAAGGCTATAGCAGGCCAATAGTATCTTTCCCCCTTACCAATGCTAGGAAGCTAGGTCACCACGAGAGTAGCCGAAAATGTAAATAAAATTTTATTTTCCAGGAGGATTCTATAGCATTCAATGCCTATAGCACGACAATAGATTCGTTCGTCATTAGTTATGTAAGAAAGTTAACTCACCGGGATATTAGTCGAAAATGGCAACAAAATTGTACTTTCCAGCCACAATCTATATCATTGCAATGGCTGTAGCACTCAAAAAGCATCTCTCCTCCTTACTTACGCAAGAAAGTCAGCTCACCTCGATATTAGCCGAAAATATCCACAAAATTGAGCTTTCCAGACAGATTCTATAGCATTGCAACGGCTATAGCACCCCAATTGAATCTTTCCTCCTTATTTATGCGATAAAGATAGCTCACCACGATATTAGTCGAAAATGTCAATAAAATTGAATTTTCCTGGAAGATTCTATAGCTTTGCAATGCCCATAGCACGCCAATAGATTCCTTCCTCCTTAAATATGCAAGAAAGTTAGCTCCCAACGATGTTAGTCGAAAATGTAAATAAATTTGTATTTTCCAAACACATTCAGTATCACTGCAACGGCTATAGCACGCCAATAGAATTATCCC
>NW_016957737.1:0-444 GCF_001483705.2 Eufriesea mexicana
TTAACCTGCGTTAGGTTAGGCAACGTTTGGTTAGGTTACGATATGATAGCTTTGGCTTGTGTGCTGTACACTTATGTTCGGTGTACTCCAGCGCTCGTCACTGCTCTACTATACTCTGCATGACTCTGTGGACACGAACAATTGCGATCGTGGCACGTTAGGCTGTGTCAGGCTACGTTTGCTTTGGCTATGGTTGGTTAGTTATGGTTAGGCTATGTTTGGTTAGAATCGCTCTTATTTTCGTGCTATACACTGTTGTTCGGTGGATTCCTGCCCTCCACTGCGCTCTACTCTAATCTGCTAGAGCCAGGGAATGCCGGCAATAGTGGTGGCGGCACGATACATTTTGTTTGGCTACGTTAGGTTAGGTTAGGGTAGTTCGTGTTAGGTTTCGGTACCTGTGACATTTCTACCGTACACTACGATTCTATTGGCTCTTACGCC
>NW_016957738.1:0-571 GCF_001483705.2 Eufriesea mexicana
ACCTTTGCTCCTTATTTATGCAAGAAAGTTAGCTTACCATGATATTTGTCGAAAATGACAATAAAATTGAACTTTCCAACCAAATTCTATAGCATTGCAATGGCTATAGCCCGACAATAGAATATTTCTTTCTTATTTATGCAAGAAAGTTATCACAACAGGATATTTGCCGAAAATTACTATATATTGAATTTTCCAGCCAGACTCCATAGCATTGCAATGACTAGAGCACGCCAATCGAATCTTTCCTCAATATTTATGCAAGAAAGATAAGTCCCCACGATATTATTCGAAAATGTCAATAAAATTGAATTTTCCAGCCAGATTGTACAGCAATGTAATGGCTATCGCTTCCCAATAGAATCTTTCCTCCATATTAATGCAACAAATTTAGCTCAACACGATATTAGTCGAAAAGGTCAATAACATTGAATTTTCCAGCCTGATTCTATAGCATTGCTACGGCTATAGCACGCCAATAGATACTTTCCTACTTATTTATGCAAGAAAGTCAGCATACTACAATATTAGCCGAAAATGTCATTAAAATTTATTTTTCCGACCCAATTCT
>NW_016957739.1:0-632 GCF_001483705.2 Eufriesea mexicana
TATTCACAAAGATATAACAGATTATTGATTTTGAATAGACCTATTCCCAGGCAAGTAGATGGCGGTACTTGCCAATTGCTGAAGGCGTTAGGCGACCTATTCACCTAGCTATACCAGATTACAGATTTTGAATAGGCCTATTCTCTGGCATGTAAATGGCTGTACTTGCCATGGGATTGAAGGCGTTAGACGATCTGTTCACCAAGCTATATAAGTTATAGGTTCTGAATATACCTATTCTCTGGCAACTAGGTTGCTGTACTTGCCATTGGATTGAATGCGTTAGGCGACCTATTCACCAAGCTATAATAGGTTATAGATTTTGAATAGGCATATTCTCTGGCGAGTAGGTGACTCTAGTTGCCATTGGATTGATGGCGTTAGGCGGCCTATTCAGCAAGCTATAACATGTTATAGATTTTGAATAGACCTATTATATGGCAAGTAAATGGCTGTAATTGCCATTGGTTGAAGGCGTTATGCCACCTATTCAGCAAGCTATAACGAACTATAGGTTTTGAATAGGCCTATTATTAGATGGCTGTACCTGCCGTTGGATTGAAGGCATAAGGCGATCTATTCACCAAGCTATAACAGGTTATAGACTTTGAATAGACCTATTTTCTGGCATG
>NW_016957740.1:0-493 GCF_001483705.2 Eufriesea mexicana
CTTCAAGATTGGTAAATTCTGTATTATTGAACAATCCATTTTTTGATATTATACCAAGAATAACAAGTACAGGAAAGTAAAGAAGTAAAGGACAGTTTAAAAACTAAAACAGCAGCAGTATTATTCTTTGCAATGTAAGATTTTGTTACAGAGATTTCAATCTTTTATCATTTGGTGAAGAAGCAGAGGAAGATGAAAAAGAATATGTGATATTAAATAAAAAGTTAGTTTAGTGGTAAGGGCATATCAACTCATGATCATTTAACTGATCCAAAATTAAGCTCACAACCAGCTGTTGAACCACCTGGACTTGCAAATAAAAAAAGTAAGGAAGGCCGCAGTAGTAGCGATTGGGAAAATGATGACGAAGTAAAAACTCAAGAAGAATTAGAAGTTGTAAAGGAAGAGAAAGAGTTAGTTTATTATTTGTATTATAACTATGTTATAAAAAGTAGGAATTTTTATTGACTGTCTCTTATATTTATATTTTCAG
>NW_016957741.1:0-469 GCF_001483705.2 Eufriesea mexicana
ATCATGACCAAACGTCACCTAACCTAACCTAAACCTCCGAAACATAACACAACATATCGCGGCACAACTGCTATTGCTTGTTTCCCCAGATTCGAGCAGGGTATAGCACAGCTATGTAGTGCGTACAAATACACCGAATAGCAGTGTATAGCACACAAGTTAAAAGTATCCTATCCTAACATATCCAAGCGCAATATATCCGAACGAAACATAATCCAATATAACGTGCCAAGGCCTCCTTTGTTGTCCTTTCCAGTGGCAAGCTGGACATACCAGAGCTCCGTAGAGCGCTGAAATCCAGCGAAAAGCAGTGTATAGGACAAAAGTCAAAGCTATCACGTCCAAACATAGCCAATCGTAATATAGCCAAACGCAACATAACTCAACGTAACGTGCCGCGAACACCATTGCTAGACTCCCTCGGTGAAGCAGAAAATAGCAGAGCGCTCTCGCGCGCAGAAATCCGCGC
>NW_016957742.1:0-11254 GCF_001483705.2 Eufriesea mexicana
AAAAAGCTTGCTCAACACTATATTGGTCGGAAATGTCAATAGACTTGATCTTTTCATTCTGATTCTAACACAATGCAATTTCTATAACAAACCTGTAGGATCTTACCTACTTATTTATGCAAAAAGCATGCTCACCACGATATAAGTCGAAAATGTCAATAAAATTGGACATTACAGTGAGATTCTATTTCAATGCATTGGCTATAGCAAACCAATAGAATCTTTCCTCCTTATTCACTCAGAAAAGCATGCTCACCACGACATTATTCGAAGCTGACAATAGAATTGAACTTTTCAGTCACATTCTATAGAAATGCAATGCAGCTGTAGCAAACCAACTGCCTGTTTCCACCTTATTTACGCGGAAAAGAATGCTGACGACGATATTAGTCGAAAATGTCAACAGAATTGATCTTTTCCGTCTGATTCTACCGCAATGCAATGGAGATAGCAACCCAATTGCTTCTTTCCACCTTATTTACGCAGAAAAGGTTGCTCAAAACGATATTAGTCGAAAATTTCAATAAAATTGAGCTTTTCAGTCATATTCCATTCCAATGCAATAGCTGCAGCAAACCAACAGGATCTTTCCTCCTTACTTCTGCTGAAAAGCATGCTCACCATGATATTAGTCGAAAATGTCAATAGAATTGATCTTTTCAGTCTGATTCTATCGCAATTCAATGGCTATAACAAACCAATAGGATCTTACCACCTTATTTATGTAGAAAAGCATGCTGACCACGATATTAATCGAAAATGTGAATAAAATTGGTCTTTTCAGTCAGTTTCTATGGCAATGCTTTGGCTATAGCAAACCAATAGGATAATTCCCGCTTATTCGCGCAGAAAAGCATTCTGCCCACGATATTAGTCGAAAAGGTCAATAAAATTGGACTTTTCAGACAGATTCTATGGCAATGCATTTTCTATAGCAAACCAATAGTATCCTTCTTCCCTATTCGCGCAGAAAAGCTTTCCCACCGCGATATTAGTCAAAAATGTCAACAGAATTGAACTTTTCAGTTAAATCCTAGTACAATGCAATGGTTATAGCTAGCTGATAGTATCTTTCCACCTTGTTCACGCAGAAAAGCATGCTCACCGCGATATTGGTCGAAAATGTCAGTAGAATTGAATATTTCGGTCAGATTCTATTGAAATGCAACGGCTATAGCAGCCCAATTGTATCTTTCCACCTTATTTATGCTGAAAACCATGTTCATCTGATATTGGACGGAAATGTCAATAGAATTGATCTTTTTAGTCTGGCTCTATCGCAATGCAATGGCTACAGAAAACCAATAGGATCTTACCTCCTTATTTATGTAGAAAAGCATGCTCACCACGATATTAGTCGACAATTTCAATAAAATTATGCTTTTCAGTCATACTCTATTGCAATGCAACAGCTGTAGCAAAACCAATAGGATCGTTCCTCTTTATTTACGCGGAAAAGGCTGCTCACCATGATATAAGTCAAAAATGTCGAAAGACTTGAACTTTTCAGTCAGATTCTATTGCAATGCAATGGCTATAGCAAACCAATAGGACCTTTCCCCCTTACTTATGCAGAAAAACTTGCTCACCGTGATACTAGTCTATAATTTCAAAAGAATTGAACTTTTCTGACAGATTCTATTGCAATGCAATGGCAGTAGCAAACCAATAGGATCTTTCCTCCTTACTTATGCGGAAAAGCTTGCTCACCACGATATTAGAAGAAAATAATATTAGAATTGAACTTTTTAGACATATTCTATGGTAATGCATTGGCTGTAGCAAAACAATAGGATCTGTCCTCCTTATTCACGCATAGAAGCATTCTCAACAAGATATTAGGCGAAAATGTCATTATAATTGAAACTTTCGGTCAGATTCTATTGAAATGCTATGGCTATAGCAAACCAATAGTATCTTTCCTCCTTATTTATGCAGAAAAGAATGCACACCATGATATTAGTCGAAAATGTCAATAAAATTGGACTTTTCGGTCAGATTCTATTGCAATGCAATGGCTATAGCAAACCAATAGAATCTTTCCTCCTTAATCACTCAGAAAAGCGTGAGGCCATAGCAAACCAATAGGATATTTCCCCCTTATTCGCGCAGCAAAGCTTTCCCACCGCGTTATTAGTCGAAAATGTCAATAGAATTGAACTCTCAGTCACATTATTATGAAATGCAATGGTTAATGCAAACCAATAGCTACTTTACACCTTATTTACGCAGAAAAGTTTGCACACAACGATATTAGTCGATAATTACAATAAAATTGAGCTTTTCAGTCATATTCTTTTGCAATGCTTCAGCTGTAGCAAACCAACAGGATCTTTCCCTTTGCTTATGCTGAAAAAAGCTTTCTGATCACGATATTCGTCGAAAATGTCAATAGAGTTGATCTTTTCATTCTGATTCTAACACAATGCAATTTCTATAGCAAACCTGTAGGATCTCACCTACTTTTTTATACAGAAAAGCATGCTCACCACGATATTAGTCGAAAATGTCAATAAAATTGGACTTTACAGTGAGATTCTATTTCAATGCATTGGCTATAGCAAACCAATAGTATCTTTCCTCCTTGTTCACGCAGAAAAGCATGCTCACCACGATATTAATTGAAAATGTAAATAGAATTGGACTTTTCAGTCAGATTCTATGGCAGTGCTTTGGCAATAGCAAACCAATAGGATATTTCCTCCTTATTTATGCAGAAAAGAATGCTCACCACGATATTAGTAGAAAAAGTCAGTAAAATTGGACTTTATAGTGAGATTCTATTTCAATGCATTGGCTATAACAAACCAATAGTATCTTTCCTCCTTTTTCACGCAGAAAAGCATGCTCACAACGAGATTACTCGAAAATTTCAATAAAATTGAGCTTTTCAGTCATACTCTATTGCAATGCAACAGCTGTAGCAAACCAATAGGATCTTTCCTCTTTATTTACGCGGAAAAGGTTGCTCACCACGATATAAGTCGAAAATGTCAATAAAATTGGACATTACAGTGAGATTCTATTTCAATGCATTGGCTATAGCAAACCAATACTATCTTTCCTCCTTGTTCACGCAGACAAGCATGCTCACCACGATATTAGTCGATAATGTCAATATAATTTCACCCTTCGGTCAGATTCTGTTGAAATGCAATGCCTATAGCAAACCAATAGTATCTTTCCACCTTATTAAGCAGGAAAGGCTGCTCAAATCGTTATTAGTCGAAAATTTCAATAAAATTGAGCTCTTCAGTCATACTCTATTGCAATGCAACAGCTGGAACAAACCAATAGGATCTTTCCTCCTTACTTATGCAGAAACCTTCCTCACCACGATATAGGTCGATAATGTCAATAGAATTGAATTTTGCTGCCAGATTCTATGGCAATGCGTTCGCTATATCAAACCGGTAGTATCTTTCCACCTTATATATGCTGAAAACCTTGCTCACGACATTGTTGATCGGAAATGTCAATAGATTTGATCTTTTCATTCTGATTCTACCACAATGCAATGGAGATAGCAAACCAATAGGTTCTTAAACAATTATTTACGTAGCAATGCATGCTCACCACGATATTAGTCTAAAATGTCAATAAAATTGGACTTTTCATTCAGATTCTATGGCAATGCTTAGGTTATATCAAACCAATAGGATATTTCCCCCTTATTCGCGCAGCAAAGCTTTCCCACCGCGGTATTAGTCGAAAATGTCAATAGAATTGAACTTTTCAGTCTAATCCTAGTGCAATGCAATGGCTATTGCAAGCCAATAGTATCTTTCCACCTTATTTATGCTGAAAACCATGCTCACCACTATATTGGTCGGAAATGCCAATAAAATTGGACTTTTCAGTCAGATTCTATCGCAATGCTTTCGCTATAGCAAACCAATAGGATCTTTCTTCCTTATTCGCGCAGAAGAGCTTTCTCACCACGATATTAGTCGATAATGTCAATAAAATTGGACTTTTCTGTCAGATTCCATGGCAAAGCATTGGCTATAGCAAAACAGTAGAATCTTTCATCCTTACTTATGCAGAAAAGCTTGCTCACCACTACATTGGTCGGAAAAGTCAATAGAATTGATCTTTTCAGTCTGATACTATCGCAATGCAATGGAGATAGCAAACCAATAGGATCCTGCTACCTTCTTCGCGCAGAGAAGCTTTCTCAACACGATATTAGACGAAAATGACAATAGAATTGAAATTTTCAGTCACATTCTATTGAAATTCAATGCAGCTGTAGCAAACCAATTGTATCTTTCCACCCTATTTATGCTGAAAACCTTGCTCGCCACTATATTGGTCGGAAATGTCAATAGAATTGAGCTTTTCTGTCTGATTCTATCGCAATGCAATGGAGATAGCAAACCAATTGCTCCTTTCCACCTTATTTACGCAGAAAAGGTTGCTCACAACGATATTAGTCGAAAATTTCAATAAAATTGAGCTTTTCAGTCATATTCTATTCCAATGCTATAGCTACAGCAAACCAACAGGATCTTTCCTCCTTGCTTATGCAGAAAAGCATGCTCACCACGATATTAGTCGAAAATGTCAATTGAATTGAACTTTTCAGACATATTCAATGGTAGTGCGTTGGCTGTAGCAAAGCAATAGGATCTGTCCTCCTTATTCCCGCAGAGACGCTTTCTCAACATAATATTTGTGAAAATGGCAATAGAATAGAACTTTTCAGTATAATCCAAGTGCAATGTAATGGCTATGGCAAACCAACAGGATCCTACCTCCTTGCTTATGCTGAAAAGCTTGCTCACCATGATATTAGTCGAAAATGTCAATTGAATTGAACTTTTCAGACATATTCTATGGCAATGCTTTGGCTATAGCAAACCAATAGGATATTTCCCCCTTATTCGCGCAGCAAAGCTTTCCCACCGCGGTATTAGTCGAAAATTTGAATATAATTGTGCTTTTCAGTCATACTCTATTCCAATGCAATAGCTGTAGCAAACCATCAGTATCTTTCCTCCTTACTTATGCTGAAAAGCTTGCTCTGCATGGTATCTGTCGCAAATGTCAATAAAATTGAACTTTTCAGTCAGATTCTAATGCAATGCAACGGCTGTACCAAACCAATAGGATCTTTCCTCCTTACTTATGCAGAAAATTTTGCTCACCGCGATATTGGTCGGAAGTGTCAAAAGAATTGATCTTTTCCGTCTGATTCTACCGCACTGCAATGGCTATAGCAAACCAATAAGGTCTTACATCCTTATTTATGCAGAAAGGCATGCTCGCCACGATATTAGTCGAAAATGTCAATAAAATTGGACTTTACAGTGAGATTCGATGTCAATGTTTTGGCTATAGCAAACCAATAGTATCATTCCTCCTTGTTCACGCAGAAAAGCATGCTCACCACGATATTAGTCGAAAATGTCAATAAAATTGTACTTTTCAGTCAGATTCTATGGCAATGCTTTGGCTATAGCAAACCAATAGGATATTTCCCCCTTATTCGCGCAGCAAAGCTTTCCCACCGAGGTATTAGTCGAAAATGTCAATAGAATTGAACTTTTCAGTCAAATCCTAGTACAATGCAATGTCCATAGCAAGCCAATAGTATGTTTCCATGTTATTCACGCAGAAAAGCATTCTCAACACGATATTTGCAGAAAATATCAATAGAAATGCACCTTTCGGTCAGATTCTAACGAAGTGCAATGGCTAGAGCAAACCAATAGTATCTTTCCACCTTATTTAAGCTGAAAACCATGCTCACCACTATATTGGTCGGAAATGCCAATAGAATTGATCTTTTCAGTCTGGTTCTACCGCAATGCAATGGAGATAGCAAACCAATTGCTTCTTTCCACCTTATTTACGCAGAAAAGGTTGCTCACAACGATATTGGTCGAAAATTTCAATAAAATTGAGCTTTTCAGTCATACTCTATTCCAATGCAATAGCTGTAGCAAACCAACAGGATCTTTCCACATTACTTATGCTGATAAGATTGCTCACCATGATATCTGTCGAAAATGTCAATAGAATTGAACTTCTCAGGCACATTCTATTGAAATGCAATGGTTACAGTAAAACCATAGTTCCTTTTTCTTTATTTACGCAAAAAAGGTTGCCCACCACGATTTTAGTCGAAAATTTCAATAGAATTGCACTTCTGAGTCAAATTCTATTACAATGCAACGGATATTGCATACCAATAGCATCTTTCCAACTTATTTGTGCTGAAAACCATGCCCACATCGATATTGGTCGGAAATGTCAACAGAATTGAACTTTTCCGTCTGATTCTACCGCAAGGCAATGGAGATAGCAACCCAATTGCTTCTTTCCACCTTATCTACGCAGAAAAGGTTGCTCAAAACGATATTAGTCGAAAATTTCAATAAAATTGAGCTTTTCAGACATATTCTATTCCATTGCAATAGCTATAGCAAACCAACAGGATCTTTCTTCCATACTTCAGCTGAAAAGATTGCTCACCATGATATCAGTCGAAAATTTCAATAGAATTGAAGTTTTCTGTCAGATTCTATTGCAATGCAATGCAGTAGCAAACCAATAGGATCTTTCCTCCTTACTTATGTGGAAAAGCTTGCCCACCACGATATTAGAAGAAAATAATATTAGAATTGAACTTTTTAGACATATTCTATGGTAATGCATTGGCTGTAGCAAAACAATAGGATCTGTCCTCCTTATTCACGCATTGAAGCATTCTCAACACGATATTAGGCGAAAATGTCAATATAATTGAAACTTTCGGTCAGATTCTATTGAAATGCTATGGCTATTGCAAACCAATAGTATCTTTCCTCCTTATTTATGCAGAAAAGAATGCTCACCATGTTATTAGTAGAGAAAGTCAGTAAAATCGGAGTTTATAGTGAGATTCTATTTCAATGCATTGGCTATAGCAAACCTATAGTATCTTTCCTCCCTTTTCACGCAGAAAAGCATGCTCACAACGATATTAGTCGATAATTTCAATAAAATTGAGCTTTTCAGCCATACCCTATTGCAATGCAACAGCTGTAGCAAACCAATAGGATCTTTCCTCCTTGCTTAAGCCGAAAAGCTTGCTAACCATGATATTAGTCGAAAATGTCAATAGAATTGATCTTTTCAGTCTGATTCTATCGCAATTCAATGGCTATAACAAACCAATAGGATCTTACCACCTTATTTATGTAGAAAAGCATGCTGACCACGATATTAATCGAAAATGTGAATAAAATTGGTCTTTTCAGTCAGTTTCTATGGCAATGCTTTGGCTATAGCAAACCAATAGGATAATTCCCGCTTATTCGCGCAGTAAAGCATTCTGCCCACGATATTAGTCGAAAAGGTCAATAAAATTGGACTTTTCAGACAGATTCTATGGCAATGCATTTTCTATAGCAAACCAATAGTATCCTTCTTCCCTATTCGCGCAGAAAAGATTTCCCACCGCGATATTAGTCAAAAATGTCAACAGAATTGAACTTTTCAGTGAAATCTTAGTACAATGCAATGGTTATAGCTAGCTGATAGTATCTTTCCACCTTCTTTATGCTGAAAACCATGCTCATCTGATATTGGACGGAAATGTCAATACAATTGATCTTTTTAGTCTGGTTCTATCGCAATGCAATGGCTACAGAAAACCAATAGGATCTTACCTCCTTATTTATGCAGAAAAACTTGCTCACCGTGATACTGGTCTATAATTTCAAAAGAATTGAACTTTTCTGACAGATTCTATGGCAATGAAATGGCTATAGCAAACCAATAGAATCTTTCCTCCTTAATCACTCAGAAAAGCGTGCTCACCTCGATATTATTCGAAACTGACAATAGAATTGAACTTTTCAGTCACATTCTATTGAAATGCAATGCAGCTGTAGCAAACCAACAGCTTGTTTCCACCTTATTTACGCGGAAAAGACTGCTGACGACGATATCAGTCGAAAATGTCAACAGAATTGATCTTTTCCGTCTGATTCTACCTCAATCCAATGGCTATAGCAAACCAATATGACCTTACATCCGTATTTAGGCAGAAAGGCATGCTCACCACGATTCTAGCCGAAAATGCCAATAAAATTGGACTTTTCGGTCAGATTCCATGGCAATGCATTGGCTATAGCAGAGCAGTAGGATCTTTCCCCTTTGTTCACGCAGAAAAGCATGCGCACCACAATATTAGTCGAAAATGTCAATAAAATTGGTCTCTTCAGTCAGATTATATGGCAATGCAATGGCCATTGCAAACCAATAGGATCTGTCCTCCTTATGCACGCAGAGAAGCATTCTCATCAGGATATTAGTCGAAAATGTCAATGGAATTGGACCTTTCTGTCAGATTCTATTGAAATGCAATGGCTATAGCAAACCAATAGTATCTTTCCAACCTATTTATGCTGAAAACCAAGCTCATCACTATATTGGTCGGAAATGTCAATGGAATTGATCTTTACAGACTGATTCTATCGCAATGCAATGGAGATAGCAAACCAACAGGATCCTTCCTCCTTGCTTATGCTGAAAAGCTTGCTCACCATGATATCAGTCGAAAATGTCAATTGAATTGAACTTTTCAGACATATTCTACGGCAGTGCATTGGCTATAGCAAAACAATAGGACCTTCCGCCCTTACTTTTGCAGAAAACCTTGCTCACCACGGTAATAGTCGATAATATCAATAGAATTGAACTTTTCTGACAGATTCTATTGCAATGCAATGGCTATGGCAAACCAATAGTATCTTTCCTCCTTACTTATGCAAAAAAGCCTGCCACCACTATATTGGACGGAAATATCAATAGAATTGATCTTTTCATTCTGATTCTACCACAATGCCGTTTCTATAACAAACCTATAGGATCTTGCCCACTTATTTATGCAGAAAAGCATGCTCACCACGATATTAGTCGAAAATGTCAATTAAATTGGTCTTTACAGTGAGATTCTATTTTAATGCATTGGCTATAGCAAACCAATAGGATATTTCCCCCTTCTTCGCGCCGCAAAGCTTTCTTACCGCGATATTAGTCGAAAATGTCATTAGAATTGAACTTTTCAGTCAAACCGTAGTGCAATGCAATGGCTATATCGTGCCAAAAGTATCTTACCACCTTATTAAGCAGGAAAGGCTGCTCAAAACGATATTAGTCGAAAATTTCAATAAAATTGAGCTCTTCAGTCATACTCTATTGCAATGCAACAGGTGGAACAAACTAATAGGATCTTTCCGCCTTACTTATGCAGAAAAGCTTGCTCACAACGATATAGGTCGATAATGTCAATAGAATTGAATTTTGCTGACAGATTCTATGGCAATGCGTTGGCTATATCAAACCGGTAGTATCTTTCCACCTTATTTATGCTCAAAACCTTGCTCACGACTATATTGGTCGGAAATGTCAATGGAATTGATCTTTTAAGTCTGATTCTTTCGCAATGCAATGGAGGTAGCAAACCAATAGGATCTAACATCCTTGTTTATGCCGAAAAGAATGCTCACCATGATATTAGTAGAAAGAGTCAATAAAATTGTACTTTCCAGTCAGATTCCATGGTAATGCATTGGCTATAGCAAAGCAGTAGGATCTTTCCTCTTTGTTCACGCAGAAAAGCATGCGCACCACGATATTAGTCGAAACTGAAAATAGAATTGAACTTTTCAGTCACATTCTATTGAAATTCAATGCAGCTGCAGCAAACGAATAGCTTCTTTCCACCTTCTTTACGCGGAAAAGAATGCTGAGGACGATATTAGTCGAAAATGTCAACAGAATTGATCTTTTCCGTCCGTTTCTACCGCAATGCAATGCCTATTGCAAACCAATAACATCTTACATCCTTATTTATGCAGAAAGGCTTGCTCACCACGATATTAGTCGAAAATGTCAATTGAATTGAACTTTTCAGACATATTCTATGGTAGTGCGTTGGCTGTAGCAAAGCAATGGGATGTGTCCTCCTTATTCCCGCAGAGACGCTTTCTCAACATAATATTTGTGAAAATGCCAATAGAATAGAACTTTTCAGTGTAATCCAAGTGCAATGTAATGGCTATAGCAAACCAACAGGATCCTTCCTCCTTGCTTATGCTGAAAAGCTTGCTCACCATGATATTAGTCGAAAATGTCAATTGAATTGAACTTTTCAGAAATATTCTATGGCAATGCATTGGCTATAGCAATGCAGTAGGATCTTTCCTCTTTGTTCACGCAGAAAAGCATGCTCACCACGATATTAGTCGATAATGTCAATAAAATTGGACTTTTCAGTCAGATTCTATCGCAATGCTTTCGCTATAGCAAACCAATAGGATCTTTCTTCCTTATTCGCGCAGAAGAGCTTTGTCACCACGATATTAGTCGATAATGTCAATAAAATTGGACTTTTCAGTCAGATTCCATGGCAATGCATTGGCTATAGCAAAACAGTAGGATCTTTCATCGTTACTTATGCAGAAAAGCTTGCTCACCACTATATTGGTCGGAAAAGTCAATAGAATTGATCTTTTCAGTCTGATACTATCGCAATGCAATGGAGATAGCAAACCAATAGGATCCTTCTACCTTCTTCGCGCAGAGAAGCTTTCTCAACACGATATTAGACGAAAATGACAATAGAATTGAAATTTTCAGTCACATTCTATTGAAATTCAATGCAGCTGTAGCAAACCAATTGTATCTTTCCACCCTATTTATGCTGAAAACCTTGCTCACCTCTATAGTGGTCGGAAATGTCAATAGAGTTGATCTTTTCTGTCTGATTCTATCGCAATGCAATGGGGATAGCAAACCAATAGTATCTTACCTCCTTATTTATGCAGAAAAGCATGCACACCACGATATTAGTCGAAAATGTCAATAAAATTGTACTTTTCAGTCAGATTCTATGGAAATGCATTGGCTACAGGAAACCAATAGAATATTTCCTCCTTATTCACGCAGAAAAGCATGCTCACCACGATATTAGTCGAAAATGCTAATAAAATTGGACTTTTCAGTCAGATTCCATGGCAATGCATTGGCTATAGCAAAGCAGTAGGATCTTTCCTCTCTGGTCACGCAGAAAAGCATGCGCACCACGATATTAGTCGAAAATGTCAATAAAATTGGACTCTTCAGTCAGATTATATGGCAATGCAATGGCTATAGCAAATCAACAGGATTCTTCCTCCTTGCTTATGCAGAAAAGCTTGCTCACCATGATACCAGTCGAAAATGTAAATTGAATTGAACTTTTCGGACATATTCTGTG
>NW_016957743.1:0-607 GCF_001483705.2 Eufriesea mexicana
ACATTTTCGACAAATATCGTGGTTTGGTAACTTTCTTGCACATATAAGGAGGAAAATTCTATTGGCGCGCTATTGCCATTGCAGTGCTGTAGAACATGGCCGGAATATTCAATGTTATTGACATTTTCGGCCAATATCGTGGTGAGCTAGCTTTCTTGTATAAATAAGGAGGAAAGATTGTATTGGCACGCTGTACCCATTGCAGTGCTATAGAATCTGTCTCGAAAATACAATTTTGTTAACAATTTCGACTAATATCGCAGTGTGATAACCTTCTTGCATAAATAAGGAGGAAAGATTGTATTGGCACGCTGTACCCATTGCAGTGCTATAGAATCTGTCTCGAAAATACAATTTTGTTAACAATTTCGACTAATATCGCAGTGTGATAACCTTCTTGCATAAATAAGGAGGAAAGATTGTATTGGCACGCTGTACCCATTGCAGTGCTATAGAATCTGTCTCGAAAATACAATTTTGTTAACAATTTCGACTAATATCGCAGTGTGATAACCTTCTTGCATAAATAAGGAGGAAACATTCAATTGGCCAGCTATTGCCATTGCAATTCTATAGTATCTGGATGTAAAATTCAATTTTATTGTCA
>NW_016957744.1:0-696 GCF_001483705.2 Eufriesea mexicana
CACTGCTACTGGCCTCCACGTAGCCAAGCAGAGCGTGGTAGAGCACAGTAAATCACAGAAATCTGCCGTAAAGCAGTGCATAGCAAGAAAGACAGAGCTATCATGAACAAACATAACCTAACGTAACCTAACCATTCATAACACAACTGAATCTAACGTGCCTCGTACACTATTTCTCGCCACCCCTGAGGAGTGCGGAGTACAGTAGAGCAATGTAGGGCGCGGGGATACACCGAATAGCAGTGCGTAGCACAAGAGACGAAGATATCCTCACCTAACGTGACCTAACGTAACCTAACCGAACGTAGCATAATTCAACATGACGTGCCGCGACCACTATTGTTTGCCTCCCCAAAGTCAAGCGGAATACGATAGTGGAGAGTAGATCGCAGAAATCCATATAATCACAGTGTATATCAGAAGAGTCAAAGCTAACCAGGCCAAACCCGAACCAACAGAACGTAACCGAACATTGCCCGTCTCAACCTAATATGGCGAGACCGCTATTGAGGCCCTCCCCAGAGTCAGGGCAGGACGTAATAGAGCACAGCAGGACGCAGAAGTCCACCGACTAGCAGTGTGTAGCGAACAAAAGTCATATCCATCCTCTCCTGCCACAAGAAAACGTAACTTAACCAAACGCAACCTAACTCAACCAAACGTGATGTGACGTCTATTGCTGCCCACCGCAGAGTC
>NW_016957745.1:0-201 GCF_001483705.2 Eufriesea mexicana
ATGCATGGATGTATGGATGTAAGTATGTACGGATGTATGCATGTACGGATGTATGGATGTATGGATGTATGGACGTTTGAATGTACGAATTTATGGATGTACGGGAGTATGGATGTATGGATGGATGTATGGATGTAATGAAGTATGTATGTATTTATGCATGAATGGATTGGCGGATGGATGTATGGTTGGATAGATGTA
>NW_016957746.1:0-538 GCF_001483705.2 Eufriesea mexicana
AAGCGTAACATGATCAAACGTAACGTGACTCAACCTATCATGACGAAACAACTAATGCAGGCCACCACAGGGACAACCGTAGTGTACTAGAGCACAGTAGAGCGCAGTAATCCACCGCATTTCTGTGAATCGCACTGAAGCCGATGATATCCTAACCTAGACTATCCTAATCTAACCTAACCGAACGTAGCATAACTCAACATGAAGAAGCAGGGAGCATTAGAGCGCAGTAGGTCACAAACACCCAAGGAATAGCAGTGTGAAGCACAAAAGAAGGTATCCTATCCTTCACTAGCCAAACGTAACACGGCCGTACGTAGCATAACTCAAGCTAATGTGCCGACACCACAGCTGCAGGTGCATCAGAGCAAAGCAGAGTATGCGGGAGCACAGTCGAGCGCAGAAAATCCTCCGCAATGCTGTGTATAGTTCAAAAGTCAACGATATCCAAACGTTACCTGACCCAAACTAACCCAACCAAACGTAGCATATCGCAAAACAACATGCCTGCGCCACCTTTGCTGGCCCCGAGGGCCAA
>NW_016957747.1:0-537 GCF_001483705.2 Eufriesea mexicana
TTTGTGTTATGTTATGTTTCGTTAGGGTAAGTTAGGAAGGCATGGTTAGGGCTTCTTTGACTTTTGTGCCATACACTGTTATTCGGCGGATCTCTGCGCTCTGGGATGCTCTACAATACTCTGCTCTACTGTGTGGAGGCGAGTAATGGTCGTCTCGCCAAGCTTGGTTGAGCTATGTTACGTTTGGGGGTGTCACGTTTGGCTTGGATAGGATAGGCTACATTGACTTCTGGGCTTCACGCTGCTATTAGGGGGATTTCTATGATCTACTGTGCTCTACTTGATTCTGCATCGCTCCGGGGAGGCCAGGAGCTGTGGTCGCGGCTCGTCATGTAGGTTCAATCTGCGTTTGGTTAGGTTAGACTATTTCAGGTTAGGCATGGATATGTAAGGTTTTTGTGCTATTCACTACAGTATGGTGGATTTCTGCACTCTACTGTGCTCATGTGTATCCTGCTTAGCTCTGGGGAGGCCAGAAATGGTGGTCTCGGCGCGATAGTTTGGCTTAAGCCACGTTCGGTTGTGTCTAGTATGGCC
>NW_016957748.1:0-869 GCF_001483705.2 Eufriesea mexicana
TTCTATTGGCGAGCTATAGATGTTGCAATGCTATAGAATCTGTCTTTAAAATTCAATTTTAATCATATTTTCCACTAATCTCGTGGTGAGATAACTTTCTTGCATAAATAAGGGGGTAAGATCCTTTTGGCGTGCTAGAGCCATTGCAATTCTATAGAATCTGCCTGGATAATTCAATTTTATTAAGATTTTCGACTAATATCGTGCTGAGATAACTTTCTTGGATTAATATGGGGGAAAGATACTATTGGCGTGCGGTAGCCATTGAAATGCTATAGAATCCTGCTTGAAAATTCAATTTTATTGATATTTTCGACTAATACCGTGCTGAGCTAACTTTCTTGCATAAATATGGAGGTAAGATACTATTGACGTGCTATAGCCATTGCAATTATATTGAATCTGTCAGGATAATTCCATTCTATTAACATTTTCGACTAATATCATGGTGAGCTCACTTTCTTGGATAAATAAGGAGGAAAGATTCTATTGGCGTGCTATAGCCATTGCGGTGCTATAGAATCTGGCTGGAAAATACAATTTTATTGACATTTTCGGTTAATATCGTGGTGAGCTTACTTTCTTGCATAAATAAGGAGGAAGGATTCTATTGGCGTGCTATAGCCATTGCAATGCAATAGAAGCTGGCTCGAAAATTCAATTTCATTGACACTTTCGACTAATATCGTGGTGAGCTATCTTTCATGCAATGCATAAATAAGGAGGTAAGATTCTATTGGCGTGCTGTAGCCATTGCAATGTTATAGATTCTGGCTTGAAAATTCAATTTCATTGTCATTTTCGAATAATATCGTGGTGAGCTAACTTTCTTGCGTAAATAAGGAGGGAAGCTTCTATTGGCGTGCTAT
>NW_016957749.1:0-947 GCF_001483705.2 Eufriesea mexicana
TATGTATGGATGGATGGATGTATGGTTGGATGGATTTATAAATGGGTGGATGGTTGGACGTATGTATGCGTGTATGCATGGATCTATGTATGGATGCATTTACGGATGTATCTATGGATGTATATATGGATGAGTGTATGGGTGTATGCATGGATGTATGGATGTATGAATGGATGTATGTATGTATGTACGTATGGATGGATCAGTGTATGGATGGATGGATTTGTGGATGTATGGATGTGTGGATGTATGGATGTATGGATGAACGGATGTATGGATCGATAGATGTATGGATGGATGAATGTATGGATGGATGGATGTATTAATGTATGGACGTTTGTATGAATGGATGTATGAATGTATGGCCGTATTTGAGCCGTATTTGCGTTATGGATGTACGGATGTTTGCATACATGGATGCATGTATGTAAGAATATATGGATGTACGGAGGCATGGATGTATGGATGTGTGTGTGGACGAATGGATTGGTGAATGGACGGAAGAATGGATGTATGTATGGATGCTTGTATGGACGAATGTAAGGATGGATGTATAGATGGGTGCATGCATGGATGTGTGTATGGATGCATTTACGATCTATTGATGTATGTATGGATAAGTGTATGGGGGTATGCATGGATGTACGGATGTAAGTATGTATGGATGTCTATATGTATGGATGTACGGACGTATGGATCTATGGGCGTATGGATGTATGAATGTATGGATGGATGGATGTATGGATGAATAAATGTGTGGATCGATGGGTGTATGGATGGGTGCTTGTATGGATGGATGGATGTATGGTTCGATGGATGTATGGATGAACGAATTTATGGATGGACGGGTGTATTGATGTATGGATGGATGTATGGATGTATTGATGTTTGTATGTATGTATGTCTGTATGGATGAATAGATTGGTGGATGGATGTATGGATGTATG
>NW_016957750.1:0-294 GCF_001483705.2 Eufriesea mexicana
TGCAATGTCTACTGCACGCCAATAAAATCCACCCTGCTTATTTATGCAAGAAAGGTAGCTCACCACGGTAATAGACGAAAATGTCTGTAACATTGAATTTTCCAGGCAGATTCTGCAGCGATGCAATGGCTATAGCACGCCAATAGATTCTTTCCACCATGTTCATGCAAGAAAGTTAGCTTTCCACGATATTAGTCAAAAAAGTCAATAAAATTGAGTTTTCCAAGAAGATTCTATTGCATTGCAATGCCTATAGCACTCCAATAGTATCTATCCAACTTATATATGCGAGAA
>NW_016957751.1:0-990 GCF_001483705.2 Eufriesea mexicana
CCTTTGACTTGTGTGATATAGGCTGCAATACGGCGGATTTCTGCGCTCTACTGTGCTCTAGGACGTACTGCTTGGCCCAGCGGGGCCAGCAATTTTGGCCTTGGCACGATAGGCCTATTCATGTGGCGTACGGCTTTGCTACGTTTGGTTGGGTTAGGTCAGGATAGCTTTGACCTTTGTGCAATTCGCTGCTATTCGGTGGATTCCTGCGATCTACTGTGCTCTTATGTCTTCAGCCTGCCTCTGGGAGAGCCAGTAATGGTGGTCGCGGCAAGTTACAAAATATGCTACGTTTGGTCGGGTTAGGTTAGGTAAAGTTAGGTTGGGATAACTTTGACTTCTGTGCTGTACACCGCGGTGCGGTGGACTTCTGCGGTCTACTATGGTATTGTATATTCTGCCTGCCTCTGGTGGGTCCAGTAATAGTGGCCTCGGTACGTTAGGTTGGGATAAGCTACGTTTGGATATGTCATGAGTGCCTTGGTTTGCTAAGTGGTAGCTTCGGCTTTACTGCAATGGACTGCCTTCTTTGGACTTCTGCGCTCTACTGTGCTCCGCCATATTCAGATTGTCCTTGGGAATGCCTGCAATAGTCGTTGCGCCACGTTTGCTTGGGTTATGTTAGGTTATGTTTGCCAGGATACCTGTTACTTTTGTGACATGGCCTGCAATGCGGTGTATTTTTGCGCGCGACTGTGCTGTAGTATATTCTGCTTGGCTCCGGGGTGGCCAGTAATACTGGTCTCCACGCGTTAGGTCTTGTTAGCCTACGCTTGCTTATGAAACGTTTGGGTATGCTAGGACGGAACAGCATAGACTTCTGTGCTATACACTGATGACCTCCGAATTCTGCGCTCCGAAGCGCCCCGATATGTCCAGCTTGGCTCTGGGGTGGCCAGTAATAGTAGTCCCTGCACGTTAGGTTTTGTTGGGCTACGTTCGTCTGTTTCGATTGGCTAGGTTAGGACATGCTACATCGACTTATGCTCT
>NW_016957752.1:0-638 GCF_001483705.2 Eufriesea mexicana
CATGTCAGGTCACATAAGGTCAGGTCAGGCCATGCAAGGTCGGGGCTTGTCAGGTCAGGTCAGTTCTGGTTAGGTCATGTCAGGTCAGGTCAGATCAGATGATGTCAGTTCAGGTCAGTTCAGGTTAGGCCAGGTCAGGCAAGGTCAGGTCAAGTTAGATCAGGTCATGTCTGGTCAAGTCAGGTCAGGTCAGGTCCGGTCACGTCAAGCCTGGTCTGGTCAGGTCAGTCAGGACAGGTCAGGTCAGGTAAGGCCGGTTAAAGTCAGGACAGGTCAGGTCAGGTCTGGTCAGGGCAGGTCAGGTCAGGTCAGGTCAGGTCTGGTTAGGTCAGGTCAGGTCAGGTCAGGTTAGGTCAGGTCATCTCATCCGGTCAGGTCACGTCAGGAGAGTTCATGTCAGGCCAGGCAAAGCCAGGCCAGGTCATATATGGTCAGGTCTGGTCAGGTCAGATCAGCCAAGTAAGGTCAGATCAGGTCAGGCGAGGTAAGGTCAGTTCAGTTCAGGTCAGGTCAGATCAGGTCAGTGCAGGACACGACAGTTCATATCAGGTCAGGTCAGGTCTGGTTAGGTCAGTTCAGGTCAGGTCTGGTTAGGTCAGTTCAGGTCAGGTCATGTCTGATCAGGTCAGGTCAGGTCA
>NW_016957753.1:0-11938 GCF_001483705.2 Eufriesea mexicana
AGCTCAAACGTCAAGGCTATGATATCCTAACCTAGCCATACGTTACATGAAAATACGTAACCTGTTCAACCTAACGCGCCGAGGCCACAATTGCTGGCCTCCCCAGAGCCAATCAGGTGAGATGAGAACACAGCAGAGCGCAAAATTCCGCGGATAGCAGTGTATAGCACAAAGGTCTAAACCAACCTAACCCAATCTCACCGAATGTAACATAACCGAACGTAGCACAACACAACTAAGCGTGCAGAGACCACCATTGCTGGCTTCCGCAGGGCCAAGCAGAATATACTACAGCACGGCAGTGCGCAGAAATCCAGCGCGTTAATGTGTATTGCACAAAGAACAATCATATCAAGGCCTAACCTGACCATAAGTAACCATACGGAACGTAGTGTATCTCCACATAACGTGATGAGACCAATACTGCTGCACTCCTCAGAGGCAAGCAGAACATACTGCATCACTGCAGAAGGCAGAAGCACACCGAATAGTAATATATAACGCAAAAGGCAAGGGTATCGTGTCCTAACGTAACCAAACATAACGTAATCGAATGTAACCTAACTCAAGCTGCCGTCACGAGGACACCATTGCTGGCCAACCCAGAGACAAGCAGAATATACTAGAGAACAGTAGAGCGCAGAAACCTACTGAATAGCAGCGCATAACCCAGCAGTGAATGCCATCCTAACCAAACGTAGCGTAACCTAGCCTAACCAAACGTAACCCAACTCTACCAATAATGCCACGACACTTACTGCTGGCTTCGCAACGGTCGAGCAGAGAGTAGCAGAGCAATGAAGGGCACAGAAATCCTGCGAAGAGCAGTGTATAGCACAAAAGTCAAATATATCCTCTCCTAACCTAATCAATTGTAACTAAACCAAACGTAGCCTGACGCAACCTATCGTGCCATAGCCACTATCGCTGGCCTTTAAAGGTCGAGAAAAGTGTTGCAGAGCACAGGAGAGCACAGAAAGCCATCTAATAGCAATTTATAGCCCAAGAGTGAAAGATACCATTACCTAACCAGACCCAACCTAACCAAACCAAACATATCATGAACATACTTAACCGTATCAGTATTATTGGCTGATAGACGGCAGTATTATTGGCCTCAAAAGAGCAAACCAGAATACGCCAGTGCACAGCAGAGCACAGAAATCCACCTCATTGCAGTGTGTAGCACAAAAGCCAAACATATCCCGACCTAACTTGACATAACCTAACCTGCCCAAACGTAGTGTAACACAACATAACGTGACGAGACTGATATTGCTGCCCTGTCCAGTGCCAATCAGAGCATATTAGAGTACAATAGTGGGCAGAAGTCCACCCGATAGCAGCGAAATACACAAAAGATGAAGTAGCCCATCCTAACGTAGCCAAACGTAACATAGCCATGCGAAACGTAACTCAAGCTAACTTGACGAGACTACTATTGCTGGACTCCATAGAGCCGAGCAGAATATGCTTGAACACAGCAGAGCGCAGAAATCCACCCCGTTGCAGTGTACAGCAAAAGAGTCGCAGATACCCAAATGTTAACTAACCTAATCTAATCAAACCAATCGTAGACCAACTCGACATAACGGGCCGAGGCCGCTATTGCTCGACTCCCCAGGGCCAAGTCGATGTTAGAGAACAATAGAGCGCAGAATTCCGCGGATAGCAGCGTATAGCACAAAGGTCTAAACTATCCTATCCTAACCTCACCAAAAGTAACGCAAACGAACGTAGCATATCCCAGCCTAACGTGCCGAGACCACTATTGCTGGCCTCCACACAGCCAATCAGGATATGCTTGTGCGCAGCAGAGCTCAGAAATCCACCGCATTCCAGTGAACAGCGCAAAATCCGTAGATAACCTAACATAGCCTGACCCAACCGAACCTAACCAAACGTAGCACAAATCAACATGACGTTCCGCGACAACTGCTCCTGTCTTCCCCAGAGCCAAGCAGAGTGTAGTGCAGCGCAGTAGAACACGGAAATCCAGAGAATAGCAGTGCAAAGCACAAAAGTCGAAGTAGCCTCTCCTAAGATGGCCAAACGTAACATAACTGAATCTGAAATGATGAGACCACTACTACTGGCCTCCACAGGAACAAGCAGAATGTACTGGAGCACGGTAGAGCGCAGGAATCCACCGCATTTCAGTGAATAGCACAAAAGCCGTAGATACCCTAGCATAGCCTGACCCAAATTATACTAACCAAACGTAGCGTAACTGAACATAACGTACCACGGCCACTGCTTTTGGCCTCCCAATAGCCAAGGAGAATACAGTAGAGCACATTAGATCACAGAAGTCCACCGAATAACAGTCTATATCACGAAAGACAGAGCGAGCCCAACTAAACTTAGCCCAACCAAGCATAACCAAACGTAACCTAACACAGCCTAACGTGCCGCGCCGCCATTGCTCTAATCCCCATAGTTGAGCACAGTACAGTAGAGCAATGTAGAGGGCAGAAGACCACCGCATTGCAGTGCATAGCACAAAAGTGGAAAATAAACTAAACTAATATGTCCGAACCTAGCCATCCTAAACGTAGTGTAACTCAACATAGCGTGACAAGACCAATATTGCTGGCCTCCACAGAGCCAAGCAGAACATGGTAGAGCACAGCAGAAGGCACAAATCCTCCGAATAGCAGTGTATAGCACAATAGTCGAAGACATCCTGTCCTAACATGACCTAACCTAACCCAACCAAACGTAGCATATCTCAACATAACGTGACGCGACCACAGCTCCTTGCCTCCCAGAGCCAAACGGAGTGTAGCAGAACACAGTAGATCGCAGAGGTCCAGCGAATACCATTGTAATGCACGAAAGTCATAGCTACCGTATCCAAACTTAACCTAACATATCCAAACCAAACGTAACATAACCCAAACTGACGTGCCATGAGCACTATTCCTCGGCTCCCAAGATCCAGTCAGAGAATAGTAGTGCAATGTAGGGAGCAGAAATCAACCGACGTGCAGTGTATGGCACAAAAGTCAAAGAAATTCCAACTTAACCTCTCTCAACCAAACCTAAGCAAACGTAACCTAGCCCAACCTAACGTGCCGAGACCACTATTGCTGGCCTCCCCAGAACGCGGCAGAAAATACTAGAATGCAGTAGATCGCAGAAATACGCGTATAGCAGTGTATAGCACAAAGGTCGAAGATACCATAACCTAACCTGTCCTAACCTAACCTAAACGAAGGTGGCATAACTCAACATAACCCACCGCCACCACTGCTGGTGGCATCCGCGTTGACAAGCAGATTATAGTAGAGCATAGCAGATCACAGGTATCCACATGAAAGCAGTGTATAACACGAAAGGCAAGGTTTCCTGTCCTAACCTAGCCAAACGTAACATACCTAAACGTAGTCTAACTCAACCTAACATGTCGTGAGAACTGCTGTTGGCATCCCCAGAGCCAAGCAGAATATACTAGGGCACAGTAGAGCGTAGGAATACACGGGAAGCAGTGTATAGCACATAAGTCTAGAACATCCCATCATAACCTCACCAAACGCAACACATCCAAGCATTGCATAGCTCAATCTAACGTGCCGAGGCCACTACTGCTTTTCACTCCAGGTCCAAGCAGAGTATACTGGCGAACAGCAGGGCGTAGAAATCAACCTCATTGCAGTGTATAGAACAAAAGTCAAACATACTCCGACCTAACGTGGCCTTACCTAACCTATACAAAGGTAGTGTAACCAATCGTGACGTGTCGAGACCAATATTGCTGGCATCCCCAAAGCCAAGCAGCGCATATTAGAGCACATTAGGGTGCAGAGATACACCGGATAGCAGCGAATGGCACAAGAGGCAATGTAGCCTATCCAAACCTAGCAAAACGTAACATACTCAAACGGAGCCTAACTCAACCTAACATGACGATACCACTATTGGTGGCCTCCACAGAGACGAACCGAATGTACTAGGGTGCAGTAGTGCGCAGATGTCCACCGCATGGTAGTGAAGAGCAAAAAGTCGAAGGTATCCTCACCTATCCTGACCTAACCTAACCGAACCAAACGTAGCATGGCTCAACAAAACGTGCCGCAACCACTGCTGCAGGCGTCCACAAAGCCAAGCACAGTGTATTAAGGCACATTAGATCACAGGCATCCATCATATAATAGCGCACATTACGTGAGCCAAAGCTATCCTAACCGTAATTAACCTAACGCCATCAAACCAAACGTAACCTAACACAAACTAACGTGCCACGACCACCACTGCTCGCCTCCACATAGTCAAGCGGAGTATAGCAGAGCAATATAGTTCGCGGAAATGCACCGAACAGCAGTCTGTTGCACAAGAGTCAAAGAAATCCTAACCAAACCAACCTAACCTAACCAAACGGTACGTAACCTAACTCAACCGAACGTGCCGAGGCCACTATTACTGGCCTCCACAGAGACAAGCTAAATGTACTAGAGCACAGTAGCGCGCAGAAATACACCGCATTTCATTGTGTAACAAAAAAGTCAAATATATCTAAACCATACCTGAACTAACCTAGCCTAGTCCATCATACGCCACCTCAAAAGAACCTGCCGATACCATTATTGTTAGCCTCCGCAGAGACAAGCAGAACATGCTAGAGAAAAATAGAGCGCTAAATACACCGAATAGCAGTGTCCAGCACAGGAGTCAAGGTAGCCTATCCTAACATGGCCAATCAGAGCATAACTGAACGTAGATTAACTCAAACTATCATGACGAGACCGCTACTGCTGGCCTCCGCTGAGGCAAGCAGAGTGCACTGCATCACTGTAGAGCAAAGAAATCCACCGAATTGCAGTGAATAGCACAGAAGCCAAAGAAACACATTCCGGACCTTCCTTACCTAACCGAACTAAACGTAACATAACATGAACCAAGGTGCCGAGACCACTATTGCTGGCCACGCCAGAGCGAAGCGGGGCATTAGACCGCAGAAGTCAAGCAAATAGCAGTGTGCAGCACGAAAGTCAAGGTAGCCTATCCTAATATAGCCAAACGTAGCACACCCGAACGTAGCCTAACTCAACCTAACATGACGAGTCAACCATTGCTGGCCTCCACAGCGACGAGCAGAATGAGCTAGTGCTCAGCACTGCGCTGAAATCCAACGCAAAGCTGCGAATAGCAAAGCAGTCAAAGACAACCCAACCTAACCTGACATAACCTAGCCTAACCAAACGTAACATAACAAAACCTAACGTGCCGAGACCGTTATTTCTGGCCTTCCGAGAGCCAAGCAGAAATGATTAAAAGACAGTAGAGCTCAGAAATACGCGGATAGCAGTGTATACCACAAAAGTCTAAACTATACTACCCTAACCTCACAAAGCGTAACCCACCCAAGCGTAGCCTAACGAACCTAACGCGCCGAGAACATAATTACTGTCCACCCAAGAGCCAAGCAGAGCATCTTTGATCGCATTAGAGCGCTGAAGACCTCCGCATAGCAGTGTATAGCTCAAATATCAAGGCCTTGGTACCCTAACCTAGCCATACGTAACATAACCAAACGTAACATAACTCGTACAAACGCGCCGAGAACACTATTGCTGGCCTCCAGACGACCAAGCAGTATATACGAGAGGACAGTAGAGAGCAGATATCCGCCGCATTGTAGCGTGAAGCACAAATGTCGAAGATGTCCTGACGAAACCTAAACATACCTACCGTAACCAAACGTAACATTGCTCAACCCATCGTGCCGCGACCACCATCGCTAGCGACACAGTGTGAAGCGCAATACGATTGAGCAAAGTAGAGCAAAGTATTCCACGGAGCATCTGTGTTGAACACAAAGGTCAAAGCTATCCTAATGTAACCCATCCTAACCTACCCCAACCAAACGTAAACTGTCTGAGATTAACGTGCCGCCACCAGTATTGCTGGCCTCCCCAGAGTCGAACAGAGTATAGTAGGGCACAGTCGAGCGCAGAAGGACATCGAATAACAGTCTATGCCATGGAAGTCAGAGCTATCCAATCCTAACCAAAACGAGCATAACCTAACCAAACACAGCCTAACGCAACCTAACGTGCCAGGAGTAGAATTACTGGTATCCACAGAGCCAAGCGTACAATAATAGTGGACAACAGTGTGCAGAGATATATAGAAACGCTGTGTATAGCGGAGAAGTCAAAGCCACCTTATCTCAGCCTAACCAAACTTAACATAGCCGAATGTAACCTGACAAAGTCTATCGAGCCGCGACCACTACTTCTCTCCTCCCCAGCGCCAAACAGAGGATCTTAGATCTCAGTGGAGCGTACAAATTGAACGCATTTCAGTGTATACCGCAATAGTCAGAGCCAGCATGGCCTAACCCAGAGTAACCTAACCCAACCGAACGTAATCTAACTCATCCCAAAGTGCCGCGACCAGCATTGCTGTCCTCCACAGCGACGAGCAGAGCATAGCAGAGGAGAGTGGAGCGCAGAGATGCATAAAATCGTAGTGCATAGCGGAAAAATCGAAGCCATTGAAACCAATCCAAAGTCAACGCAACATAACCGAACGTAACCTATCTCAATATAACGTGCCCAGACCACTGTTACTGCCATCCACAGAGCCATGCAGAACATACTAGAGCATAGTAGAGCGCCGAAATTCACCGAATAGCTGTGTATGCACAAAAGTCAAAGTTATCCTATCCTAACCTAACCAAACGTAACATAACCAAACGCAACCAAATACAAGCAGACGTGTCTAGACCAGTATTGCCGTCCTCCGCATCGCCAAACAGAGCATATTAGAGGAGAGTACAGCGCAGAAGCCCATACAATGGCAGTGTATAGCAGAAAAGTCAGATTTATTCTCTCCAACCAAACGAAACGTAACATAGCCAAAGGTAACGTAACCCAAACAAACGTGCCGACACCACTATTCCTGGCCTCCACACCGGCAAGCTAAACATATTAGGAGATAGTAGAGCGCAGGAGTCCATATAATAGCAGCGTATGGCAGAAAAGTCAAAGCTATCGCAATTTGACTCCAACAAACCTACCCTAACCAAACGTAACGTAACTCGAGCTAACGAGCCGAGACCATATATGCTGGCCTCCACAAAGCCAAGCGGAGCATATTGTAGCACAGAGGAGCGCATAAACCCACCATGCAGCAGTGTATAGCACAAGAGTCATAGCTATCCTAGCCTAACCTAACCAAGCATAACACAGCCAAACGTAACCTAACTCAAACTTTCGTGCCACGACCACCATTGCTGGACATCCCAGGGTCGAGCAGAGTATAGTAGAGCAATTTAGTGCGCCGAAATCCACCGAATAGCAGTGTATAGCGCAAAAGACGAAATTATCCTATCTTTATCTAACCAAACTTAGCATAATTAAGCGCAACATAATTCAAACCAACGTGCATGCACCAATACTGCTGGCTGGCACAGTGCAAAATAGAATATACTGGAGCACAGCAGAGCGAATAGGTAGACCGAATAGTAGCCTATGGCACAGAAGTCATATCTATCCCAGCATAACCTGACCAAGCATAACATAACCAAACGTAACCTAACTCAACCGAACGTGACGAGACCAGTATTTCTGGCCTTCCCAGAGCCAAGCAGAACATACTACAGGAGAGTAGAGAGCAGAAGTCAACCGAAAAGCAGTGCAAAGCACGAAAGTCGGATCCAGCCTGCCCTAACCTAATCCAACGTTCCATATCCAATCGTAACCTAACTAAACCTAACGTGCTGAGGCATCTATTTCTGCCCCCCGCCGTGACAGGCAGTATATACTAGAAAAGAGTGGAGCGTAGAACTCGACCGCATTGCAATGAATAGCGCAAAAGTCAAAGGCATGCAGACCAAAGCTAACCTTACCTAACATAACCAAACGTAACGTAACCGAACCTTACGTGCCGCAACCACTGCTGTTGGCTTCCGCAGAGACAAGCGGAGTGTGATAGAGCAAGAAGAGCACAGAAGTCCATGGAATATGTGTGCTGAGCGCAAAAGTCAAAGATGCCGTATCTTGACCCAACTTAACCTAACCCAACCGAACGCCATCTAACTGAACCTGACGCGCCGCGACCAGTACTTCTGTCCTCCACAGTGTGAAGCAGGGCACATTCGAGTAGTGTAAAGTGCAGGAATACGTAGAATCGCAGTGTATAACAGAGAAGTCGAAGCTATCCGAACGAAACCTAAGCTAACATAACAGCCAAACTAATCCTATCTCTACCTAATGTGCTGAGACCAATATAGCTGGCCACCTCAGAGACAAGCAGAGGATATTGTAGCGCAGAAGAACGCATAAGCCCATCGAATAGCAGTGTATAGCACAAAAGTCAATGATTTCCAAGCCTAACATAACAAAACATAGCACAACCAAACGTAACTTAACTCAACCTACCGTAACGCGGCCACTATTGCTGGCATCCACAGAGCAAAGCACAACGTATTGTAGGAGAGCAGACAACAGAAATACATAGAATCGCAGTGTATAGCAGAAAAGGCTCTTCTATCCTAACCTAACCTAGGCTAACCTAACCTATCCGAACGAAACCTAAGCCCACCTATAGCCACTCGGTCACCCGGTGCCGCCGGCGGCTCGGATTCCTCAGCCGAGCTCGCCAGGCGGTCATCACGGACTGTCGGACCCTTCGACTAATCGAAACGGCCCCTTCTTCAGGATCACCGCTGCCGCCAGTGTGTAGGTGCCCGTAGATACGGGCCTCGCCCACCACTTGCAGTTCGAACGGCGAAACACCCGCCAAGACCATCGCCGCCTCGTGGGACATCGTGCGGTGACCGCGCACGACCCTGACCGCCATCCTGCGAGCGACACGCCGGAGAATCGCCAGACTGCGCGGATTAGCGACCAGGTCGTTCGCCCAGATCGGAGCCCCGTAAACTGCGACCAAGCGGACGACTCCCGTATAGAGGCGGCCAACATTCCCGTCTGGCCCACACGGATTGGGTAGCAGGCGACACAGCGCCCCGGCCATTCATTCCAGGCGTGGTTCCAACGCGAGAAAATGCTCGTCGAACCACCAGTGGCTATCGAGGAGGAGACCGAGATATTTCATCTGGTCCCGTACCTCCACCACGAAGTTCTGCACGAGGATCAGGGACTTGGTCAGCTTCCCGCGGTGCCGATGGCAAAACGAAATTGCCACGGTCTTCTCGGGGGAGGTACTCAGCCCCCGCCGCTTTCCGCTCGCAGCATGGCCTCCTCCCAACTCGAAACGGCTACCATCGCCGGCGTGTATTCCGCGTAACAGGTCAGGCTCAGGCCGCGGGCGTGGGGAGTGCGCAGAACGGCGTAGTAAGCAAGGTCCCAGAGGTTCGGCCCGAGCACCCATCCCTGTCGAACCCCGCAGTTCGTCGCCCGCACGACGGTCGTGTATCATCCGGGATACTCGATCGAGCGCTCCGCCAAATAGACGCCGATCGCCGCCATTACGTATTGGGGAACCCTGTGGTACAACAGGGCATAGTGTATGGCGGCGCAGGGCAGGGTGTTGAAGGCATTGGCGATATCCACACCGACCGCCAGCACCACCCCGCCCCGGTCAACGGCAGCCTCCGACAGGGTACGAACGCGCTTAATCGCGTCGATCGTAGACCGACCATGCCGGAATCCGAACTGGCTGACGCTGAGGTCGGGACGCACGTCCGTTAAATGCTCTCGGAGGCGGTCAGCCAGATCGCGCTCGAAGAGCTTGCGCTCCTCGTCGAGCAGGCATATCGGCCGGCATGGCTTCGGAGAGACCGGCGGCTTCCGTGGTTTTGGGATCAGCACGACTCTCGCTCCATTCCAATGTGACGGGAAGCGACCGGTCCTGAGGCAGCTATCGAACAGCGGCGGCGCAGGTTCATCCAACGCCTCCATAGCCAGTGCAAATGCTCGGCCGGGGATGCCGTACGGTACGGGGCGGTGCTCCTCGCCACCATCCTAACGAACGCACGTCCCAACTACTCGCGCGAGACCCCCAGGTCATCGGACCATCCGTCCAGTTCCGATCGCACTGCAACCGGTTGCACGCACTCCTCCGCCACCACCGGGAAGGGGGTATCGATCACCCGCCGCAGGAGCTCGGGGTCTATACGCTCGGCCACGGGGGCCGCTCATGCCCTTAACTTCCCCGTTACTAATATATAGGCACGTTCCCAGGGATCGCTTTCGAACGTCGCGAGGAGCTCGTCCCATTGCCGAGATTTGGCTCTGCGAATCTCCCTCCGGACATCGCCCACCGCGGACCGGTACTCGCGATAGGGGCGCGCGATATACTGGGCGGACATCGCGCGTTGTCAACGTCGCGCCCGGGTTTACTGGCGCCGCGGGAGCACGCAGAGCTCTCGGAGCAGCGCGATTTCGGCCGACCACCAGTGCACTGCACCCCACGATGGCAGCTCCCGCATTTGCGGCATGACGACGTCGCACCCGCGCGTCATCGACGCCCTTAGCCGCTGAGCCCCTAACCACGCTTCGTCCTTTTCGCTCCCGACGGTTCCATCCGCACAGGCGATGACATGGACGGCCGCGGAGAAGAGGTCGCTGTAGAGGCGCCCGAGCGCCCATCGTGGCGCGGTGGCTTGCTTCTCGCTGGCTGGTTCCAGACCGGTGCGAGGATTGACGGCAAGCATCATGGTGATGTGGAGGTGGTCGCTAAGCGTTTCCACATGCACCGCCACACTACAGTCAGTGACCCGCCGCACAGCTGCCGGCGATGCGAACGGCAAGTCCACGATGGACGTGCCGTTCCAACGGACGCACGGGCTTACGGCACACCGGTTGATCAACCGGAGATCCAACCCAGCGGCCCAATTTTGCAGGGCATCTCCGCGAGCGCCTGTTCGCGGGGAACCCCACGCCACGGTGTGGGCGTTGAAGTCCCCCAAGGCCAGAACCGGACGAGCCATGTGTCCACTAAGGAAACTTCCGAGCACGTCCAGGTACACCTCGCACGATGAGAGGCCGCGATTGCGGTAGACGTAGCACCCCACCACGAATACGTCGTTCCAGGGGACCGCCACGTTTCCCTCACCGCTGTGAAACATCGTTGGTGCGGGTATATGCAGCTGTCCCTTGGCGATGATCGTCACGGAGCCGTCCTGGTCCCCGAACCACCCGTCTTGATCGAGGATACAGTACGGCTCTGTGAAACAGCCAGCCCGAGTCCCAGCTCAACGAGCGTCTGCAGGGGCAGGTCCTGCGACGCCTGCGAGTGGTTCAGGTTGGCCTAGAGCACCATGGACGACGCGAAATTTAGGCCGTGTCCATGGCCTCCACCTGACCCTCCTCCCTTTGGGCCGTCTGTGTGGGCCCTTCGCGGACGCGGCCTTCGAATTGCGCTCGCGGGCGCCGAGTAGGACGTGGCGCCTGCAGTCGCCTGGCGAGCCGCGCATTTCGCCTTTGGTGGGCAGCACGCCTTGATGCCCGGCCGGTGGTTGGAGGGGCGGCCGAGCCCAGCGCAAGCCGGGCACTTGCGTGCAGGCGCACTTCACCCACCGGCGCGGTGGACCGCCGCGTTACGCTTGAAGCAGGTGTCGCTGAGGTCCACAGCGCTAGAGCATCCGTTCCTCGCAAGGCAACGGAAACACTAGAGGCGTCGTGCCTCCAAGGCTACGACACGGGCCGAAGTCCAGCCGACGCGGATCCTCCCGCAATCGGTGGCCCTTCTCGCTGCCGCGAGGGGAAAATGGACCCATACAGAGTCCAGCCCCAAAGCGGAAGGCCGGATCACTCCGGTTCTTATTTCTCCCTCGGTGCTATCACCGACCCTGGCCAGGGCAGCGGCCACCTGGAGGGCAGTAACGGAGTCGTCGAGCCCTGCCACCCTCAGTTCCGCTTTTTCGGTGAGAACCGTAACCCGCACGCCGGATCACACGAAGACTTCGCCCATTCGTCGGGCGAGAGGGGCAGCTCGCTGTGCGCCCTCGGGCCCAGCGATCTCTAGA
>NW_016957754.1:0-1142 GCF_001483705.2 Eufriesea mexicana
GCACGTTAGGTTTAGATATGCTACGCTTGGCTATGTTCGGTATGCTTGCGTTAGGTTTGAATATCATAGAATTTTCTGATATATACTGCGCTTCTAGGTGCTTCTGCGCTCTACTCTCCACTAATGTGTTCTGCTTGACTCCGGAGGCCAGAAATAGTGGTCGCCGAACGCTAGGTGGGGCCACGTTACGTCTCCGTATGTTCCGATTGATTAGGCTAAGAGAGGATATCCTTGACTTTTGAGCTGTAGTCTGTCATTAAGTGGATCTCTGCGCCATACATATCACTAATTCTTTCAGCTTGGCGCCGGGAGCTCCAGCAACAGTGGCTCCTACACATTGCGTTGACTCACTTTACGTTAGCGTGTGTAGGGTCAGGCTAAGTTTGGTCCGGGCAGCTTTAACCCTTGTGATGTACACTGCTATTCGGTGGATTCCTGCGCTCTACTCTCCTCTGGTAAGCCGTCCGTTGCTCGGGGAGTGCAGCAGTAGCGGTCTCGGCACGTTAGGTTGAGTTGCGGTATATCTGGCTATGTCCTGTTGGTTTCGGTTAGGCTTGGGTACCTCTGACGTTTCGGATGCAAGTGCGATTCTTTGGATTTCTGGGTTCTCGTCTACCCCAATGTGTGCTGCTTGGCTCTGGGAGGCCAGCAATAGAGGTCGCGGCACGTTATGTTAAATGAGGTTACGTACCATTATGTAGGGTTAGGCTAAATTTGGTCGGGATAGCTTTAACTTTTATGTCGGACACTGCTCCTCGGTTGGATTTCTGCGCATCAATGTGCTCTAGTATGCCCTGATTGGCTCTAGGGAGGGCAGCAATAGTGGTCTCGGCACTTTTGGTTGAATAATAATATGTTTGGCTATGCTCCGTTTGTTTGTGTTTGGTTCGGATAGCTTTGACTTTTCCGATATATACTGCTATCCTATGGATTTCTGCATTCTACCCCCCGCTAATGTGTTCTGCTTGTCTCTGTGGAGGGCAGAAATATTGGTCGCGGCACGCTAGGCTGAATTAGGTCACGTTTGGTCATGTTAAGATTGTGTAGGTTAGGAGAGGTATCTTTGACCTTATGGCTACAGTTTGCTATTAGGTGGATTTCTGTGCCCTACAGGGCTCTAATGCTTTAAGCTTGGCTCTTGC
>NW_016957755.1:0-577 GCF_001483705.2 Eufriesea mexicana
TGCGCCGTGCTGTGCTCTGGTATATTCTGCTTGGACCGGTGGAGACAAGCAGTAATGGCCTCGTCACGTTAGATTATGTTACGATACGCTTGGATGTGTTACGTTTGGTGAGGTTAGGATAGGATGGTTTAGACTTTTGTGGTATACTCTGTTGTCCTCGAATTTTTGCGCTCTACTGTTCGTCAATGTGCTCTGCTTGGCTCTGCGGTGGCCAGTAATAGTGGTCTCGGCACGTTAGGTTGAGTTATGTTACGGATAGTTGTGTTAGGTTATGAAGGTTTGGTTAGTGCGTCTGCGACTTTTGTGCTATACACTGTTATTCGGTGCACTTCTGCGCCCTACATTGCTCCACCATACTCCGCTAAAGGGAGGCGTGCAGTGGCTGTCGAGGTTCGTTGATTTTAGTTAGGTTACGTTCGGCAAGGTTAGGTTAGGCTACTTTCGGTTATGGTATCTCTGACTATCGTCCTTTACTCTATTATGTGTTGGATTCCTGTGATCTAATGTGCTATAATATATTGTGCTTGGCTTCAGGACGCCCGCAGCAGTGGTCGCGGCACGATTTGTTGAGTTACGC
>NW_016957756.1:0-607 GCF_001483705.2 Eufriesea mexicana
GCGACTGATATCGTGGTGAGCCACCTTTCTCGATTAAATAATGAGGAAAGATGCTATTGGCGTCCTATAGCCGTTGCAGTGCTATAGAATCTGTTTGGAAAATACATTTTTATTGATATTTTCGACTAATATCGTTGCGAACTTACTTTCTTGCATATATAAGGAGGAAAGATTCTACTGGCGCGCTATAGTCATTGCAATCCTTTAGAATCTGGCTGGAAAACGCAATTTTGTTGACATTATCGACTACTATCGTGGTGACCTTCCTTTCTTGCATATAGGAGGAGGAAAGGCTCTACTGGCGTAGTACTATAGTCCTTGCAATCCTATAGAACCTGACTTGAAAATTGAATTACATTGACATTTTCGACTAATATCGTGGTAAGCTAACTTTCATGCATAAATAAGGAACATATATCCTATTGGCGTGCTATAGCCATTGCAAAGCTAAAGAATCTGGCTGGAAAATTGAATTTTATTGACATTTACGGCTAATATCGTTGTGACCAAACTTTCTCGCATACGTAAGGTGGAAATATTCTACTGGCGTGCTATAGCCATTGCAAAGCTAAAGAATCTGGCTGGAAAATTGAATTTTATTGACATT
>NW_016957757.1:0-237 GCF_001483705.2 Eufriesea mexicana
TTGCCTGACCTGACCTGCCCTAGGCTAACCTTACCTGCCTGATCTGACCTGACCTGACCTGACCATATATGATCCGGAATGACCTGGCCTGACCTGAACTGACCTGAACTGACCTTACCTGACCTGACATTACCTGGCCTGACCCGACCTGTCCCGACTTTAACAGACCTCTCCCGACCTGACCTGTCCAGACATTATATGGCCTGGCCTGACCTTACCAGACTTGAACTGACATGA
>NW_016957758.1:0-860 GCF_001483705.2 Eufriesea mexicana
GGCCACTAATAGTGATCTCGGGCGGTTATGTTGAATTAGGCTACGTTTGGCTACGTTACGCAAGTTTGGGTTGGGCTTGGATAGATATGACTTTCGTGGCACACATTGATTTTCGGTGGATTTCTACGCTCTACTGTGCTCTACTATATTCTGCTTGCCCGTGGGGAGACCAGCAATAGTGGTCGCGACACGAAGTGTTGAGTTAGCGTATGTTTGACTTCGCAGGGGACCATAGAGTAACAGCGTATAGCACAAAAGTCAAAGCTACCCTAACCTAACCTAACCAAACGATACATAATCAAACACAATCGAACAAAAACTAACGTGCCTAGGACACTCCTGCCGGCCTCCCCAGACACAAGCAGAATATACTAGGGAACGGTAAAGCGCAGACACCCGCCGCATTGCAGTACATAACGGGAGAGTCAAGGATAACCAATCCCTACATGAACTAACCTAGACTAAGAAAACGTAGCGTAGCTCAACGTAACGTGGCGAGACCACTATTTCCGTCTTCCCGATATCCAAGCAGGACATATTACAGCGCAGTAGGGCGCCGAAATCCACCGAAAAACACAGTACAGCACAAAAGACAAAGCAACCCTGCCGTAACGTTGCCAAACGTAACATAACCGAACGTATCAAATCTAAAGCCAACGTGCCGATGACACTTCGGCTGGACTCCCCAGCGCCAAGCAGGACATACTGGAGCACAGGATAGCGCAGAAGTGAACCGAATATCTGTGTATAGCACAAAGCCCAATGCAATCCTACCCTAACGTAGCCAATCGCAAAGTAACTGTACGTAACGAGACTTCCTCTAACTTGCGGCGAAAGATATTGCTGGCACCCAATCATTC
>NW_016957759.1:0-567 GCF_001483705.2 Eufriesea mexicana
ACTCAGAAGAGCGCAGGAGACCATGGAATAGCAGTGTGTAGCACAAAGGTCAGAGTTATCATATCCTAACACAACGTAACCACACAAAGCCAAACGTAATCTAACTAAAACTGACGTGCGTCGACCACCACTGTAGCCCTGCACGAAGTGGAGCAGAGAACAGTAGAGCAGCGTAGAGCGCAGGAATTCACCGAATTGCAGTGTACAGCACAAAAGTCAATGCTACTCTGTCCTAACATATCCAAACGTAGCAAAACCGAACGCTACCTTACAAATCCTAACGTGCCGCGGCCACTATTTCTGGCTTCCCCAGGGTCTAGCAGGATATATTACGGCACACCAGAGCACGGAGAACCACCAACTAGCAGTGCATAGCGCAAAAGTCAAAGATATACCAACATAACCTGACCAAACCAAGCCTAACCAAACGAAGAATAGCTAAACGTAACGAGCAGAGGCCCCTATTGCTGGCATAGCCCCTATTGCTGGCATCCCCAGAGCCAAGCGGAACATATTAGCGCACAGTAGAACGCACAAATCCACCGAATTGCAGCGTATAGCACAAAA
>NW_016957760.1:0-693 GCF_001483705.2 Eufriesea mexicana
GTTAGGTTGAGCTATGCCGCGCTTGGTTGTGTTACGTTTGGTGAGGTTAGGACAGGATAGTTCTGGCATCTGTGCCATACACTGCTGTACTTCGTTTTCTGCGCTCAACTGCGTTCTAACGTTCTCCGCTGGTCTCTGGGGAGACGAGGAATAGTGGTCTCGGCGCGTAAGGTTTAGTTAAGCTACGTATGCATATGACAAGTTTGGATATATCATGACAGAATATCTTTGACTTTCGTGCCATTCACAGCCATTCGGGGCATTTATGCGCCCTACTGCCCTCCCGTGTGCTATGCTTGGCTCTGCGGTGGCCAGTAATAGTGGTGTCGGCACGTTAGGTTGAGTTATGCAACGTTTGGTAAGGTTTGGTTAGGCCAGATTATGCTAGGGTAACATAGACTTTTGCAACATACACTGATATTCGGTAGATCTCTGCCCTCAGCATTGCTCTAGCATACTCTGCTCGACTCTGGGAAGGCGAGAAGTAGCGGTCGCAGCAGGTTAGTTCGAGTTATGATACGCTTGGTTTGGTCTGGTTAGGTTACGTTTGATTATGATAGCTTTGACTTTCGTGCTACAAACTGCTATTTGTTGTACCTCTAAATCTAGAGAGCACTACTACATCCTGCCTTTCTCCGGGGAGGCCAGGAGCAGTGGTCGCGGCACGTCATTATGAATCATGCTACGTTCGGT
>NW_016957761.1:0-903 GCF_001483705.2 Eufriesea mexicana
CCGCTGCACGTTAGGTTGTGTCATTTCACGTTCGGTTAGGCTACGTTTCGTTATGTTCGTTTGAGATGGCTCTGACTTCTGTGCTCTACGCTGCCATTCCTTGGATTACAGCGCCATACATAGCTCTGCCATACTCTGCACGGCTCTCGCGAGGCCAGCAATAGTAGTCGTGGCACGCCAGATTGTGTTACGTTACGTTTGGTTATGATACGTTTGGACAGGTTTGGATGGGATAGCTTTGACCTTTGTGCTGTACACTGCTCTTCTGTCGATTTCTGCCCTCTACTGTGCTATAATATGCTCTGAATGCCTCTGGGGATGCCAGGAATGGTGGTCTCGCCGCGTTAGGCTGAAATATGCTACGCTTAGTTAGGTAATGTTAGCTTGGGTTAGGTACTGGCAGCTCAGCCTTTCGTGTTATACAATGTTGTTCTATGGAATACTGCGTTCTACTGTGCTCCTCTATGCTCTGCTGGAATCCGGGGAGGCCAGTAATAGTGGTCGCGGCACGTTACTTTTGGTTATGTTACGTTTGGTTGGGTCGCGATTCGTTAGGTTAGGAAAGGTATGCTTCCACTATTGGCTGTACACTGCCATTCGGTGGGTTTCTGCGCTCTTCATAGATCTACCATACTCTGATCGATTCCAGGGAGGCCAGAAGTAGCGGCCACGGCGTTCTAGGTTGGATTAGGATACGTTTGGTTGGTTTACGTTAGCATGGGTAAGATAGTAGAGAGTAGAACGCAGAAATCCATAGAGTCGCTGTGATGACCGGAAATGTCGTAGCTACTCATACCAACCGAACATAACGAAAAATAGTCTAACTCAACCCAACTTGCGGAGGCCGCTATAGTTGCCCTCCCCAGAGCCAAGCAAGATACACTATCTCACAGTAGATCACAG
>NW_016957762.1:0-1106 GCF_001483705.2 Eufriesea mexicana
GAATATGGACGAAAGATTCTATTGGCGTGCAATAGCCGTTGCAATTCTATAGAATCTGGTTTGAAAATTCAATTTATTGACATTTTCGACTAACATCGTGGTGAGCTAACATTCTTGCATAAATATGGAGGAAAGACTCCATTGGCACGCCATTGCCATTGTAGTGCTATAGAATCTGGCTGGAGAGATAAATTTTATTGACATTTTCGACTAATGTCGTCGTGGGCTAACTTTCTTGCATAAATAAGGAGGAAAGATTCTATTGACGCGCAATAGCCACTGTAATGCTATAGAATCAGTCTGGAACATTCAAACATTCAATTTTTTTGACATTTTCGGCTGGTATCGTGGTGAGCTAACCTCCATGCATAAATAAGGAGGAAAGATTCTATTGGCGTGCTATAGGCATTGCAATGCTGTAGAATACGGCCGGAATATTCAAGCTTACTGACATTTTCGACCAATATCGTGGTGACCTAGCTTTCTTGCATATGTAACGAGCAAAGATTCTACTGGCGTGCTATAGCCATTGCAATGCTCTAGAATCTGCCTCGAAAATTCCATTTTATTGACATCTTCGACTAATATCGTGGTGATGTGACTTTCTTGCATAAATACGGCCGAAAGATTCTATTGGCCAGCTATGGCCATTGCAATTGTATAGTATCTGGATGGAAAATTCAGTTTTGTTGACATTTTCGACTATTATCGTGGTGAGCTGACATCCCTGCATAAATAAGGATGAAGGATCCTACTGGCGAGCTACAGCCATTGCAATGCTACAGAATCTGGCTGGAAAGTGTAATTTTATTGACATTTTCGACTGATATCGTCGTGAGCTGCCGTCCTTGCATAAATAAGGAGGAAAGATTCTATTGGCACACTTTAGCCATTGCAGTGCTATAGAATCTGGCTGGAAAGTGTAATTTTATTGACATTTTCGACTAATATTGTGGTGAGCTAACATCCTTGCATAAATAAGGAGGAAAGATTCTATTGGCACACTTTAGCCATTGCAGTGCTATAGAATCTGGCTGGAAAGATTAATTTTATTGACATTTTCGACTATTGTCGTGGTGGGCTAACTCTCTTGCATAAATAAGGAG
>NW_016957763.1:0-820 GCF_001483705.2 Eufriesea mexicana
CGTAACTTAACGAATCTTAACCGAACGTAACCTAGCACAATCTATCGTTCCATGACCACTATTTCTGGTTTCACCAGAATCGAGCAGAGTATAGTAGAGCAACCAAGAGCGCAGGATTACACCGTATAGCAGCGTATAGCACAAAAGTCAAAGTTATGCTATCCTATCCTAACCGTACGTAGCATATGCAAACGAACCTATCTCAACCAGACGTGCCTACGTCAACATTGCTGACCTCCCCAGAGTCAAGCAGAATACACTAGAGCAGGGAGGAGCGCAGCAAGCCACCAAATTGCAGTGCATCGCACAAATCAATGATATCTGAGACTAACTTAAACCAACCGAAACAAATCGAACGAGGACTGAAGAGGACCTAACGCGCCGCGGCCACGACTGTTGGCTTTCCCAGATTCGAGCAGAGTACAGTGGAGCACAGTAGAGAGCTGAAATCTTCCGAATAACAGTGTATTCCACGAAAGCAAAATCTATCAAGGAATAACTCAAGAAGACATAACCGAACCAAACGTAGTCTAACCCAATCTAACGTGCCGGGACCACTATTACTGGCGTCCCCAGGGGCGAGCAGGGTATAGTAGAGCAAAATAGAGCGTGGGAATGCACCTAACAGCAGCCTACAGCTCACAAGTCGTAACTACCTTATCCTAACCTAACCAATAGTAACACAACCAAACGTAACATAACACATCCTATCGTGCCAGGGACGCCATTTCTGGCCTCTCCAAAGTCGAGTAAAGTATAATAGAGCAATGAGGAGCGCAGAAATCCACCGAATATCATTGTATAGCACAAAAGTCGAAGT
>NW_016957764.1:0-1905 GCF_001483705.2 Eufriesea mexicana
TTCTACGGCCTTGCAAAGGCTATAGCACGCCGATAGTATCTGTCCTCCTTATTTAAGCAACAAAGCTGGATCACCAAAATATTAATCGATAATGTCAATAAAATAGAATTTTCCAGAGAGGTTCTATATCACTGCAACGACTATAGCAGGCCAATGGCATCTTTCCTCCTTATATATGCCCGACAGTTAGCTCACCACGATATTAGCCGAAAATGTCAATAAGATTGGATTTTCCTGCAATATTCTATAGCATTGCAATGGTTATAGCACTCCAGTAGAATCTTTCCTAGTTCTTTATGCAAGAATGTTAGTTCACCCCGATATTAGTCGAAAATGTCAACAAAATATTATTTTCCGGACCGATCCTATATCATTCCAATGGTTATAGCTCGCCATTAGAATCATAAATACTTAATTATGCAAGAAAGTTAGCTCACCACGATATTAGACGAAATGTCAATGAAATTGTATTTGCAGCCACATTCTACAGCATTGCGATGCTTATAGGACACCAATAGAATCTTTCCACCATATTTATGCAAAAAAGATAGCTCACGCGATACTAGACGAAAATGCGAATAAAATCAATTTTCCAGGCAGATTGTATGGCATTGCAATGGTTATAGCGCGCCAATAGAATCTTTCCTCCTTATTTACGCAAGAAAGTTGGCTCGCCACGATATTAGACGAAAATGTCAATAAAATATTATTTTCCGGACAGATTCTATATCATTCCAATGGATACAGCACGCCATTAGAATCTTAATGGCTTAATTATGCAAGATAGTTAGCTCCTCCCGATATTAGACGAAATGTCAAAGAAATTGTATTATCCAGCCAGATTCTATAGCATTGCGATGCCTACAGGACGCCAATAGAATCTATCCTCCATATTTATGCAAAAAAGTTAGCTCACAACGATACAAGGCGAAAATGCGAATAAAATCAATTTTCCCGGCAGATTGTATGGCATTGCAATGGTTATAGCACGCCAATAGAATCTATCCGCCCTATTTATGCAAGAAAGTAGCATAGCAGGATATTAGTCGAAGATGTCAATAAAATTTAATTTTCCAACTAGATTCTACAGCATTCCAATGGCTATGGCACGCCAATAGATTATTTCCTCCTTATTTACGCAAGAAAGTTAACTCAACACAATATTAGTAGAAAATGCCAATAAAATTATAATATCCATCCAGATCCTATAGCATTGCAGTGGCCATAGCTCACCAATGGAATTTTTCCTCCTTATTTATGCAAGAAAGTCAGCTTACAAAAGTCCGCTCACCGCGACATTTGTCGAAAATGTCAATAAAATTATATTTGCTGTACAGATTCTATAGCATCGTAATGACTATAGCACGCCAGTTGAATCTTTCCTCCTTATATACGCAAGAAAGTAATGTCACCACGATATTAGAAGAAAATGTCAATAAAATTGCATTTCCAGACAGATTCTACAGCATTTCAATGGCTATAGCACGCCAATAGATTATTTCCTCCTTATTTATGCAAGAAAGTTACCTCAACACAATATTAGTAGAAAATATCAAAAAATATTTCTTTTCCAGCCAGATTCTTTGGCATTGCAATGGCTATAGCACGCCAGTAGAATCTTTTCTAGCTCTTGATGCAAGAAAGTAAGCCTACCCCGATATCAGCTGAAGGTGTAATTGAAATATTATTTTCTGGACAGATTCTATATCATTCCATTGGCTATAGCACGCCATTAGAATCTTAAATCCTAATTTATGCAAGAAAGGTAGCTCACCACGATACTAGACGAAAATGTTATTAAATCCTAATTTATGCAAGAAAGGCAGCTCACCACGATATTATAAGAAAATGTTAATAAAATTGTATTTTCCAGGCAGATTCTACAGCATTTCAATGGCTATAGCA
>NW_016957765.1:0-548 GCF_001483705.2 Eufriesea mexicana
GAACAGCACGAAAGTCAGAGCTACCCTAACCAAACTTAGCCTAAGCTAACCTAACCAAACGTGCCTTAACTCAACCTAACGTGCCGAGACCACTATTGCTGACATCTACAGAGACAGCAGAATGTACTAGGGCACAGTAGAGCGCTGAAATCCGCCGCAATTCAGTGAAGAGCACGAAGGCCGTAGATATCCTCACCTAACCCGACCTTACGTAACCAAACCGAACGTAGCATAACTCAACATGACGTGCCGCAACCACTACTACTGGCTTCCCCAAAGCCAAGCAGAGTGCATCAGAGCACAGTAGATCACAGTAACCCAAGGAATAACAGTGTGAAGGACAAAAGTCAAATTAGCCTATCCTAACCTAGCCAAACGTATCATACCGGAATAACTCAACCTAACACGACGAGACAGCTATTGGCTGACCTCCACAAAAGCATGTAGCGTGCATCAGATCACAGCAGTTAACAAAAATCCTCCGTATTGCAGTTAATAGCATAAAAGTGGAAGATATCCTAACATAACCTGTCCTGACATAGCTTAAC
>NW_016957766.1:0-896 GCF_001483705.2 Eufriesea mexicana
TAGCTCAACCTAACGCGCCGCGGCCGCAATTTCTGGCCTCCCCAGATCAATGCAGGTCATATTCGAGCACAGCAGATAGCATGAGTCCACGGAATATCGGTGCATAGCACGAAAGTCTCTGCCATCCTGACCAAACTTAACCCAACCTGACCTAATCAAACGTAACATAACACAACCTACAGTGCCGTGACGGCCATTTCTGGCCTCCCGAGAGTCCAGCAGGGTATAGCAGAGCAATGTAGAGCGCAGAAATCCAGCGCGTAGCAGTGTACAACACAAGAGAATATTCTACCCTACCCTACCCTAGCCAAACGTGACGTAACCAAACGCAACATTGCTCAGACTTACTTGCCGAGACCAATACTGCTGGCCGCCCAACGGACAAGCTGATTGTACTAGAGCACAGTAGAGCGCAGAAATCCGCCGAATGGCAAAATGGCAGAGTATGGCACAGAAGTCAGAGCAAATCTTACCAAACCTTACCTAACCTGTAGTAAGCAAACGTAACCTTACTTAACCGAACGTGTCGCAACCACCATTGCTGCCATCCCCAGAGACAAGCAGATGCTAGTACAGCAAAGCAGAGCGCAGATGTTGGCCGAATAGCAGTGTACAGCGCAAAAGTCGAAGCCATCGTAACCAAATTTAACCAAACGAAGCCTATCCAATCGCAAATGACTCAACCAAACCTGCCACGACCGCTATTGCTGGCCTCCCCAGAGCCCAACAGAACATACTACAGCACAGTAGGTAGCAGAAGTCCGCTGAAAAGCAGTCTACACCGCAAAAGCCAAAGAAATCCATACCTAACCCAAGCTAACATATCCTCACAGAACGAAGCCTAACTCAACCTAACGTGGCTAGAGAGCTATTACCGGCTTCTCCAGCGTCGAGCA
>NW_016957767.1:0-256 GCF_001483705.2 Eufriesea mexicana
TGTTAATAAAATTGAATTTTCCAGACAGATTCTATAGTATTGCATTGGTAATGGCTGGCCAATCGAATCTTTCCTTTGTATTTATGCAAGAAAGGTACATCACCACGATATTATTCGTAAATGTCAATAAAGTTGAATTTTCGAGCCAGATGCTTTAGCATTGTAATGGCTATAGCACGCCAATAGATTCTTTCTTCATTATTTATGCAAGAAAGTTAGCTCGCCACGATATTAGTCGAAAATGTCAATAAAATTG
>NW_016957767.1:286-549 GCF_001483705.2 Eufriesea mexicana
ATCCAGATACTATAGGTTTGCAATGGCTATAGCACGCCAATAGAATATTTCGTCCATATGCATCCAAGAAATGTAGCTCACCGCGATATTAGACGAAAATGTCAATAGAAATGAACTTTCCAGCCAGATTCTATATCATTGCAATGGCTATAACTCGCCAGTAGAATATTTCCTCCTTACCCATGCAAGGATGTCATCTGACCTCGATATTAGTCGAAAATGTCAATAAAATTGAACTTTCCATCCAGATACTATAGAATTGC
>NW_016957768.1:0-283 GCF_001483705.2 Eufriesea mexicana
AGGCCGCCTAACGCCTTCAATCCAATGGCAAGTACAGCCATCTACATGCCAGAGAAGAGGTCTAATCAAAATCTATTGTCTGTTAGAGCTTGGTGAGTAGATCGCCTACCGCCATAAATACAATGGCAAGTTTAGGCATCTACTTGCCAGAAAATAGGTCTATTCAAAATCTTTAAGCTGTTATAGCTTGGTGAATAGGCCGCCTAACGCCTTCAATCCAATGGCAGGTACAGTCATCTACTTGCCAGAGAATAGGTCTACCCAAAACCTATAATCTGTTATA
>NW_016957768.1:312-899 GCF_001483705.2 Eufriesea mexicana
GCCTAACGCCTACAACCAATGGCAAGTAGAGCCATCTACTTGCTAGAAAATAGGTCTATTCAAAATCTATAAGCTGTTATAGCTTGGTGAATAGGCCGCCTAACGCCTTCAATCCAATGGCAGGTACAATCATCTACTTGCCAGAGAATAGGTCTACCCAAAACCTATAATCTGTTGTAGCCTGCTGAATAGGTCGCCTAACGCCTACAACCAATGGCAAGTACAGCCATCTACTTGCCAGAGAATAGGTCTATTCAAAATCTAAAATCTGTTATACCTTGGTGAACAGATGGCCGCACGCCTTCAGCCCAATGGCAAGCACAGCCACCTACTTGCCAGAGAATAGGTCTATTCAAAATCTAAAATCTGTTATACCTTGGTGAACAGATGGCCGCACGCCTTCAGCCCAATGGCAAGCACAGCCACCTACTTGCCAGAGAATAGGTCTATTCAAAATCTAAAATCTGTTATACCTTGGTGAACAGATGGCCGCACGCCTTCAGCCCAATGGCAAGCACAGCCACCTACTTGCCAGAGAATAGGCCTATCCAAGATCTATAATCTGTTATAGCTTGGTGAATACATCG
>NW_016957769.1:0-6350 GCF_001483705.2 Eufriesea mexicana
TTTGCCGGTCTTTTTCCGATTTTAACCGATCGTTTATGAAAGATAGTGCCGAATGTGACAGGTTCTCTCGATTTTTGGCTGTATTATTATATAATATTTATACAATTATACAATTTTTGGTTCCTTTGTGTATTCAATTTTTTTTAGTTATCTACTTACAGGACGAATAGTACTGTAGAATATTTTATTCACGATCCGTAGAAAAATATTGCTGTAGTAAGCTTGCAAATACAGTTAACCCTTCTATACCACGGTAGATAGGTTCCTAGAATATGCCGTGTTGTGTGAAACCGTTTTGTATGAGACCTAGAACCATTACAAAATGGGGGGCTGCGTTCCGAAAACTTATTAAAAAGAAATTTTTTTTTTAATTCGATATGAACAACTTACTTTTTATTTAAAATATAAATGTATGTACAACACAGAGCAAAGAGAAACAAAAAATGTTATTTCAATTTAACGCAACTTTATTTTAATAAATTTCTGCGTTGTCACTGCTTAGTATAATCAACCGAGAAGGTTTTTTCGGTGGAATAATATTGCCTTCACTTACAGAACTTTTTTCTTCTTTTAAAGTTCTTGCATCTTCTTGCTCCTTAAGAAATTCTGGAATTTTACTTTACTTGCTTGTTCCTACAAGGTCATTGTAAATTTCTCGGTATGGTGCTAGACAGTTTTGCAGCTCCCTTTTGAATTTTCGGCTTCTTTCAGCGGAAGGGTCTGCATTCGAGAAAAATGACTCGAGATTTTCAGCTAAGCTTAGGCCTTCTTGTAATTTTTTTAATGCTAAATTATTAACTGCATAATTTTTATCAGTGCTAGTGCCCTCAGAATCGATTTGATTTACAGCTTCGGATGCCATTTCCACCAAATCCGCTTCGTCAACTTTTTCTTTCACTAATAAATCTTAAATGTCCTCAATTTCCATATCCACAATACCTTCGCCTTCGATTGATTTAACAAGTTCTAATATGTCACCTATTTTATTTTCTGACGATTCATGCACGTTTTCTATTTCAACTGAAGAGGGCCATATCTTCTTCGAACACGCATTTAACGTTGATGTTTTCAGTTCTTTCAGCAACAAAGGTATGTCGATACAGTGCTTGATTGACAATTTCTTGCAAGTATAAAGGTTTTTGCAATTTTCTTTTCGTGTTACAGGATGCCGTGTTGTAGGAGGGCTACCTGTATATGTATGATACTTCTTACCCAGCAGTGACAAAGGAATCTATTAAAAATATTATATTACTGCAAGCGAATATATTTTATTACGAACAAATAATGTAATTTCCCTGTTAGCCATCTCGAAAAATTGCTATCATTATTTTAAAATCGCCGTCACGGGTATCCTAATTCATATAGTAATAAAGATTGTTTCAATCAGAGAGCAACTTCTCCAACGAGCCGTTGTTTATCCTTCAATTCCCGTTCGTCTATTTTTCTTGTTTACCATCATTTTTCATTTCTCAATCTCTTTATAGCATATTCTTCCTTCAGCCATCTATTACTCTTCGTTCACCTTTCAGCTTCCGCTTAACTCTCCCGTCCGTTAGTTCCTTTGAAAACAAGCAGGTCTGAGGGAAAAGGTGTTTCACAGAAACTAGAATAGGGTAAGCGAAAGATTAATGGAATCAACCTGTATATTTACGCGCGCATTTAATCTTCATCGCTTTTCGAAAAAATCCCCTGTTTAAATTTGTATTGAGTTCCTGTCTGTTTCGTAATGGCGCAGGCTATCGCGAAACATTCCCTTCCTCTCCTCTATTTACGACTGATTCTTTCAACAAGTGTTCGACGTGGAAAAAAAAATGTAATTGAATCGACGAAGTCTGAAATGGATGCAGTCACGCTACTGAACTTCAACGACGAAAAAAGGGAAGGCGTTTCTTCCAAGGAAGTATATTGAGTCCTCCTTTTTCCACGATATCATGTCCTAGGTACCTCATACACCCACGAAAATGAAGATTGTATAGAGGGGTTTATCCAACTCGACCATCTCAGATATTTTAGATATTTTCTTACTTCTTGTTTCTACCTATCCCATTTTTATCGTATTTCTATCCTATTTCCATTCTGTTTGCGTTTTAATTTGGAAGATTGTATCAATGATCTCTTGGTCCTTTGCAATCAAAGGTCTTTCTGCTATTTTTTAGAAGAATGGAGTCCAAGGAAATTATTTGTTTCGAGGAAACGAATATTACGAGAGCTAAATATTTTTCTAAAAGTATACTTCGAAATTCTAAGATCGTCGATGTTTTCTTTTTTTTTAAAAAAAAAAAGGAAGGGGGATTATCTGGTAGCACATATTTTTATCTTCACAGCATAATAGCTATAGCCAGGATCTTATACCGATCTCACGGTACCGTGTGATAGGATGGCCTCTGTGGCCTTGAATATGAAAAAGTTCGGGAACGTGTGGGAATAAATACAAGTAATTTGGGAACTGCGATAAAGTGATCGTTGAAGGAAAATTTACGTTAAAAACTTCGATGCGTTTTCATGGATATATTATGATAGTTAACGTTTTCAAGTATATTTTGGGGGTATTCTATAAATTTTGTTCACATCAAGTGTCTCTATTATTCCAAATAATAAACGACAGGAGTAATCATAAAAGTAAGTAGTGGTGATTGCAGAGAAGGTACAAAATGGTAGCTGTAATTTCTTTATAACTAAAATTTCAAGTTTGTCTTTTTAGGTGGAATTCCGGTCTTTTATGGCGAAATTCGAGGAAATAGCGAATTGTGAGTATAAAAATGTCGATGTACATTCTTGAACGATTTAGTGTTATGCTCTTTTATACACTTTCTTATTTTATGTTCGAGAAAACATTAAACATTAGGTATGATACACTAAACTTTTGGTATTTCTCAGTATTAACAAATTTCTTTGTATTCTTTTATATATTCTTTTATTGAATTACTATAAAATATCTAAAATATCTTCTCACTTGTTAGTAAATATATTAAAAATATTTAAAATGAATAAAATTGACACTAGAACTACCGACCTATAATGTGTGGATAAATATGGACACCAATAACTTCTATGTTTTTTAACAGTTAATATATTAGTATATTTCCATAAAAATATTTACACAAAGAAAACAACTCGCTATAAACTATTTTAATCAAAAAAATTGGTTGACACTTTCTAGAAACTTCTTCTCTCTCTCACTCTTATTACATCATACTGATGTTTCCTCTTTGACCATTCTCACATAAGTGTTTTATTCTGACACATTCTTCTAAACTTTTCTTTAAGCATTATTCATAGTAGACTGCACTCGCACATATTATATTTATATCATCGCAAATGAGTTTCACTTATTCAACCTTATTGGTTATAATAATGCATTCATACATATAGAACCAATATTCACAGGTTTCTCTTTTTCTCAAGATTTTATTGTAGTTAACATATTCGATTATAGATTAAAATGGAATACTTGATAAAATAGATAGTAATCTATAATGGTTGTTGTAGGGCTGGAAGTGAAAATGGAACCATTTTGAGGCTAGTTTCCAATACTCTTCGACAAAATTGCAGGATTTATTCCTCAAGTACCCTAAACTTCATCCACCTCTTTGAAAACACAAATTTTAATAAATAGCTACGTATGTTTTACGTAAATAAAGTGATTGCATTGATAAATAGCTAGATAAATAATTATAAACAATTATTTTCCATCTAACTAAAAGTAGGCATAAATTTTGTCACAATCAGTTTACACGTTCTCAGAAATTGTGAAAATAAAATATTTTGGACAGGTCATTTTGGTAATGAATCATTTTGTATATATAATTTCGTTTCATCTCTTTTCTCGATATATAATTTACATTTTTCAATCGAAAGAATTCCAGTTCCACGAATTTAAACACGTAAATCAAAAGCAACCTTCGAAATTCGTCCAAAATTCCTCCAAATTTCGCGAGGTATACCCAAAATACGCTCTGCTGTCATTTGTCTTTCGATGCTTAAGATGCACCGTGTCTGCCAAGACAGCAAACATCCACCGAGTCCGGAATCCGCGTCTGACTACAAGGAATTAGTTTCCTGTCTGTTCTTTCCTACCCCTTCTGGCAACTTTCGCCGAATTTCTTTCGACCTGTCGGCATAACGCATCTCCGAACCCCATTATCGAATGAGGCGGAGAAGAAACGCGGATATCCTTCGAACGTAATAAACTCGCGACGAAACAGCGTTCCCGAAGAATTCGGCGAGTGTCTAAGAAACCGGCGCGCAAATGGGATGCAGGAAACGATAAAGATAAGATTTCGTTAGACAACAGAGCACGTACGCTGGTTATCGTCCAACGTTTCGCATAGGACTGTACATTTCCTCCGCTTTCATCCCCTAGCACGGTTTTTCCAGTCTTTTTCAGCTCGCAACAATGCAACAGCAGCTATTAGCCCGGCTATTTTGTTTGTACGTACGTAAAACAGCGCCAGTTTCACCGAACGAATTTTAATGAAATGATGAGTCGCGCTCGGCAAAAACTCGCGTTCATATTCAATTTCTGCTTCATATCGAGCTTCGATGAATGGCAGCTCCGCGAGGGATTTCGCGTTGCACTTTATACAAATGACTTCGTTAACAAACGACATGCACGCGCTCATATCGGCTATAGTCTCTCCTATTCTGGTTAGCAAGCATGTAGACGATGGGAGAGGAAGGCGGTGATAATTTTGGTTTTATAAAAATTGGAAAATTCAGCAATCGTTTATATTTTTTTCAGCGATTTTCTTTGAATATTAATTTCAAATATGGATAGACATTGATCCTGCGTTTTGTCGGTTATCCTTTATCGCGTTGATTTTAGTGAATTTTTTGAAGTCGAATGCAAGTTATGGAATATAGAGGAAATATTGGGAGTGATTATATAATCGATTTCTTCTTCAAATGTGGATCTTCAATGGAAGGATAAAATGGCAATTTTGAGTAGTGTTTTATGACAAAATTGAAAAACCGACCATCATCAATGATCAAATTCAGGTTGTATACACAAATGTAGATCTTCAAACAAAATAGGAATTTAGGAAGTATCTAATTATCATAATTTACTATTATTATTTACAATTTATATTGTACAATATTCTACATAATAATGCAAAATTTCATATAGCCATGGATTGTCAAAAGAATTAAAGAAATTAAGTTCTGAAAATTTCTACCATGATTTCAATAAAAATTGACACGAGTAGGCTTCATAATTGTCCTTCTTCCTTTTAATTATAACTTATTTCGTGTTATCTGTGTTGAGGGTTTGTACACTTATCGAATTTTTCTGTTTGTTGCTTCTCCTTTAATTTATACTAATAGGAATTTAGGAAGTATTTAATTATCATAATTTACGATTATTATTTACAATTAGTATTGTACAATATTCTACATAATATTACAAAATTTCATATAGCCATGGATTGTCAAAAGAATTAAAGAAATTAAGTTCTGAAAATTTCTACCATGATTTCAATAAAAATTGACACGAGTAGGCTTCATAATTGTCCTTCTTCCTTTTAATTATAACTTATTTCGTGTTATCTGTGTTGAGGGTTTGTACACGTATCGAATTTTTCTGTTTGTTGCTTCTCCTTTAATTTATGCGTGCTTATTGATATGCAAACGTTTCTCGTTTTGCATATCTTTTACCAGCGTTTAACTCTGTAAAACGAAGCACATAATTATCTAAATACACCAACGTAGATATCCCCAATTAAACGAAATCTTGATTCCGAATAATATAACTTCTCTTCATAAATGAGGAAAAAAAAGATTGAGAAATCCAAATTAATAAGGGAAAAAGGGAAAATGGCACTAGTGACCAATTTCATCTCGCGGTATAAACTCACGGGGGGAAAAGAAGCTGCATGAAAAACTGCCAATTTGACCGAAACCTTTCATCAAGCTCCATCCGAAGAGGCACAGTAACCCACGAGAGCGCCTGTTCTCGCGTTTCAAGGAACCCTCTCCCTTTCAGGCTGCGTAAATTATTCAAACACCGCGTGTCGTTAGCTGCGCACGTAATAAAGAAATTGCAGGCCGATCTCGCGGCGAAGTTGCACGTAAGTTGCTAAACGGATTGCCCGATGAGAAACCGCGTTTTCAATCAGCCCCTGCGTAAACAAGCGATCCTGGCACGACTTCCTCCAGGCCCGCGTTCCGCCGTGTCCTCTATTCCTCAGACACAAGCGGAAGAAAATTGTAAAACGCGATGGGTGGCTTTTCCCTCATTGATATTCATCCGGTGTAGCAGTGCAGCGCGATTGGCTAACTACCCTACCATACACCGGCACCGTGTACCCTGCCATTTTTCTTCCTCCCTCTCCGCCACTTCCTCCTACTTC
>NW_016957769.1:6378-18704 GCF_001483705.2 Eufriesea mexicana
GGCATTCCTTTTTTACCTTTTCCTTTTACCTTTTCTCCTTTTTCCCCCTCGTACACGCTTAAACACGGCCATACACGCGCGGCACGACCACCGGCGCGAGTTATACATAAGCATTCGTTCCTTTCGCGTTTTCTTTTTATCGATCCTCCCCAACCCCTTCTTTCAATCCGACTCTCTTCATCCGTCTTCGTCCAAGTGTCAATTCATATCTCTCTCTCTCTCTCTTTCTCCCTTCCCATTTTCCCTTTTTCTCCCTCCTTCGTTCCTCTTTTTCTTCATTTTCAGTCAACGACTGAACGACTGTTCCGGGTAATGCATCGATTCGTTTCTAGCTCACCCCTATAACACACGCCGCTATCACGTGTCTCTGTCCCTCGCCTTCTCCAGCTTCCGTTCCTCGTTCGCCGCGTTTACTCTTCTTGATTAGGCTTGGCGAATAATAAAGAGGGAGAAAGGCGGGGGGAAAGGGGGAGAAAAGAGGAGCTCGGAGAGGGGAGGAGAGAGGAGAGATCGGTTGGAACAGCGGTCTGGAGCGGGATGCAAAGACGCGAGCGTTGCGGCGGCGCGCCGAGCAGGCGGGTGCAAAGCGTCCTGGCTCGAGCACGCCGGTGCAAGGGAATAAAGCGAGGGCGCCCGAGGGACACGCGCACATAGATACGCAAATCGCAATCTGATTAATTGCGCGTCGAATCGAATCATTCGTACGGCCTGGTAATGTATGTCCGCCCACGCGTTAGCCGCCCTCCGCGCAGTTCCTCTGCTCCCCCGGGAATAAATAACGAAATCCTTCTTTGTGCGACTTTATCGCCGGTTTAATTAGGATTTCACTCGGTTTACCCGGCGGAGAGACCCGAACTCAATGCGCCTTTCAATATTTTTGGATAATACGCGCAACCGAGCGGACGAGCGCTGTGAGAAATTTCTCGCCACGGGAGAATAGGGGTTTGTAATGTTTCAAGGGTGTATCGGATAGGTTTAGGTGGTCGAAACTTCGTGGCGAATTTGGTTAAGAATCGTAGGAAGTTCTGCCGATTTTTAATAGTACTTGAGAATAATTAATTCGACGTGGTTGAGAATTAAGGGAATTTTTAATATCGTTGAGGTGTGTCAAAGAACCATAGTTGTTTTGAGCTTGGAAACCATTTTATTTTAAATTTATCACAGACTCTTCACGTTTTCATAACAATTCTTGAGAATAATTTATGCGACGCGATTGAAAATTAGAGGAATTTATATTATGGAGGTGTATGAAGAAGCTATAGTTATTGTGAGCTTCGTGACCATTTTATTTTAAATTTGTCACAAATTTTTCACGTTTTAATACCACTTCTTGAGAATAATTCATTTGTCGCGATTGAAAACTAAGGAAATTTTTAATATCATGGAGGTGTATCAAAAAGCTATAGTTGTTATGAACTAGGTGACCATTTTATTTTAAATTCATCACAGATTCTTCACGTCTTAATAACATTTTTCGGGTATAATTCATTTGCCGTGATTGAAAACAGGGGGAATTTTTAATATCATGCAGGTGTGTCAAAGAGCTATGGTTGTTGTGAGCTTGGTGACCATTTTATTTGAAATTCATCACAGATTTTTCACGTTTTAATAATACTCCTTGAGAATAATTCATTTGCTGCGTTTCCAAGCTAGAGGAATTTTTAACCCTTTGCACTCGAGAGGCGCCCTTCAGTCGCTATTTAATAAAATTTCCCATAAAATTTCTTGTAGCGTAGACACGAATCCAAGAATTTAATTCCGTTACAGATCCCTCTCGTATAAACAATAATACAACAGTTTCCTTATATTATAGACTATAAAATTTGAGTACACGAAACGTGATGAAAAATATTTAAAAAAATACCCCGTGTATAAAAACGTCATCTTTATTTCGGCTTTTATTGACCCGAGCTCGACAGCAGAGTAAAAAGCGGTAAATTTGTAGCTATCAAAGAGCAAAGAATATTAAATTCGCACGCAACGATAATAATTTTATTTGCAAGCACATCCACGTTGCACGCCTCTGTTGACAAATACCAAAAACGCATAAATTGAATGTACGAATCCACAAATTGATATCGAAACTTCCCAATCCCATACATTCTCCTTGACACTAAAGTATCACCGAGAACAACAATTTTCTTCGCGAAGAAGACGGTGGAAAAACCGAGACATCGTGTTGGCGAAGTAAAATCGATGCTTCGGAAACTTGCTCAGCCGAACAAGCACCTACGTACACAGTGGATGACCATAAGCTCATCGTTTACGACAAACTGTCTCACCCTGGACGATGAATTACCGCGAAGAATATTCGAGCTGAAAAAGCAGGCCGGGATCGGCCGGGAACTATCGAAACTTTCTTGCATCCCCTTTCACTCCATTTTCCCGCAATTTCGCCGGTCCGTTACCGCGTTGGAGGCGAGTACTGGCACGCAAAACCAACAAGGAACCCGGAACCCAGCACGTGCCATTCGTACACACATAAAAAGCTCAAATTTCAGCGCCATTAGCCGTAAAAAAGAAAAATGCCCGGCGATTTCCATTGGCGAACTGGCGTCTCGACACCAGAGTTAGGGAAGCCCGGAACGAAAGAAGCCAACGGGCGTCACTCATCGCCTGCCGGTACGTAATTACTCAAACGCGATTAAATGTTCCAGCCCGAGAAGAAAGAACTTCGAGCATTAGCCGGTTACATCGGCCGTAACGTATATAATGCTTTAAAACGGCCGCGAACATTACCCGGTGATATAGCGCGGCAAAAACTTGGCCACTTTATTCATATGCCTCTAACTTCGTGTTCATAACCTTTCTCGACGCGGCTGTATAAAAAAGTGGGCTATGCAGTCACCCCTGCACTTCCATCCCCGTCGCAGCCCCAGCCCGAGACCGTTCCTATATATATTTCTTCCTCCGGCGCTGGCTTAAATATGCTTAGATTCTGGCGAGACTGATATTATGTTCGCCTCCACCCCTGACATCCCTCTCCTCATCCAGCGGGCTAGACTTTTCCAGATATTTCAGCGATGGATACGTGCCGCGAAGCCGGCAAACTTTCCACGGCCGTGAACGCGTACCTCATAGGTATTTCCGGCCTGATGGGATCAAGGTAAAAGGGAAAAAGGTTTTTCCAGGCTTTTCAAAGCAGTTGTCAGAACGCGGTAAGCTTTGTGCAACTTTCGCGGCATCATCGGGACGCTCGCCGACTTATTGTGAAGCCGGAGTTTCGCTTCGACTCGCGTGTTTGATCACGCCACTATTAAGGTTGCAACGGAAAATTTTCCATTTCCCCCCTCTCTTTTTCGGGAAAGAGGAGTGAAGATGGAGGACGCGAGGGATTGAATGAAGATAGCACTATCTTTTTCTTTGGCAGGACTTTATTACGCACGAGGGACCTGATGCGGGAACGTGAAGACAGGTTTTGGGAAAGACCCGTGTAGGCGGAGAGACGAAAACGAACTGATCGGTGGTGGTGTATAGATTTGAAGTGGAGGACTAGAGGTTTCTAGTGAAAAGAGCACTACGTTTTCTTAGCTGGACTTTATTATATACAGGGGACCAGATGGAAGAAACGGAAGGCTAGCTTTTCGAGGAAAGACCCGTGTTGATGGAGAGACGCAAACGAACTGACCTTTTTTCGCTGCTCATTAGGCGTCGAGGTGGTCCGCGAGTCATGGGGCCCTGGTCGTAAAGACAAACCAGGCCCCCATTGACCCGGGACCCTCTATGTCCCGAAGGAGTCGAAAGTATTTACGAGAAATATTTTACTTCGTTTTCTGCATCTGGGTGTGTCTATACAGGGGTAAGGAATACGTGGAGAAAAATAGCGCAGCTGCAAAGGGTGGCCCGAGACTATCGGTTTTTCGAATCTTCGCGGGAGATGAAGTCAATTTGCTTGGGGTTGTTTTCGCGAGAATTGGGGGTAAACGTATTCTTCGCAAGACGGTTGGTTGCGTTTCCTGTTTCCCGTTTATATGCCTGATGAAGCTTCCTGGTACCGAAGAGAGGTTTTCAGTAGTATAGGTCCGCGATACTTCAGCCTTGCGAGATTCTTTAGTGCTCTTGTTCGACGTTACGAGTATTTTATTATAAGGGTAGGTGAAGATTGGTGCTGTTCGTTTTTTCTATGAAAAGGCTCTTCAAAATTATTTTTTCTGTTTTTGTAGATTTGTTTATTCAAATGCGACTAACAAGGAGAGTGCAAGTCCTTCGGGTTAGCAATTTAATTGAAACTTTGTAGGTTTGTAGATTTCGTCATGCAGTTCAAGAATATATATCATTATAGTCGTCACTATTCAATAGTTTTTGAGATATTTACAATTAAAGTTTTAATTTTATTACTTCTTTAACTCAGTATCATATAATTTGGATCGTGTTTTTATTTATTCAATGATACCGCTTTTCTAAATCTATTTATCTTTCGTATATGCTATATAATTATGCATATAATTTTATGGTTACAATGAAATAAAATAAAATAATATTTTCTAAGATTTTTAATTTTATTGCAGATAATAAAGTATTGTAAATGTTAGGTACAATGCGAAAATAATTCGTATCAGAAAAATTTCAATCGAATGATTGAAGTTGTAATTGTGTTCCACATAAAAATTGATAATGTAATACATCATTATGTATGCTTCAATTACATGTACAGGATATTCGATTTTATTCTACAGATGAAAATTAAAGACATAAAAATCCGTGGCATAAGAAGAAATTATATAAAATCGTATAATTTTATAATTTTGAGTTCGTTAATCGGTTTAGCACGTTATTGTTAATAATAATAATAAAAATAAATACTCTAGTGCTCGTCTTTAAAAGTTATTTATATACGTATATATGCATCAAAAGAAATTATTTACATTTCAATTATGTATCGCATATTCGTATTTCGATCATTCTTTTTTCCCCGAAAATAGGAAATTAATCCGATGGATTGTCGCATATAAAGTGTGACACGAATAGTTAATACTATATATACTACTACGTCACGTAAGTGTATATTCGGATAATGGAAAAATAATTTCGAATAATCAAAATGCTATTGCATTTAGAAGTAAAATAATTGAAAATTAGAGACGGAATAATTTGTTTTCATTAACGGAATAATTTATTTCGGATGCAGGGTAATGTCGGTGGAAATTTACGCGGGAATTAAAAAAGGGAAGAATCGGAATTAACGAGTTGGCGTATCCCTTGGAAAGCAGGGACATAAAAATTTGAATTTTACCTCGATTTCAAATAAAATATAGAGGCAGCGTTCGAAACGGTGAAATGTTCCTAAATTCAATCAACGGAATTCATTTTAAACTGCACGCTCGCGCGTTCCTGTACACTTTTTATGACATTTACAAAAATAACAGCGCCATATGCGTGAACATTTGTATGCAGATATAATTTCTTGATTATTGATTCAATGTAAATGAGCGGCGGTCCTCATTAGTTCGATGCAACAGACATTACGTACGCCTTGATTGCGTATTTATTTTTAATTTACGTCGTTGCCTCGCATGCAAAAATTTTCACCGCTTGTGATTTATTAATGAAACGCACACAAACGCGTCTTTCGTTACGGCACGTAATCGATCATCGATGTAAATTACACGGAGGTATTAGTGAGAACGTTATGTAAACGAAGACGCGTTTATTGATCTATGATAAACTGCGACTTTAATTCATTTTTCTCGATGCAAAATTTCGTTATCGCTGGAAAATGCAATTTAATATATCGTTAATTACATTCACTATGGTACTGCAGATATCGTGAGCATCTGTCGTCGAATGCTAATTAAAAAGCGAATTTTGAAAGTTATAATAATTCGGGGAAAAATGAATTTTTCGAAGCCAACGATTGATAAAAATTGACACGTTTTGTAAAAAAGAAAAAAAAGAATCGTGGATACGAATTTTCGATACCGTTGAAAAATTTAATCAGTAATGTTCGGTATTGTGGTGTAACTCTAGTGGAAACCTGTCTATTGGTAATGGAAAAAGAAATTTCGAAATTTGTACAAATTGGAATAAAATGAATTTGTAGGAGCTGATAGTTTGGGAATTGACACAATTGAAAAAAATGAATTTGACGATATCGTTGAACAATTTAATTTAGCTTATTATTAACGATATTCGACGTTAATTAAATTCAGAGATAATTAAAAAATAAATTATCATAATTCACGAAACTATAAAGGATGATTGATAATTGGCATGATTGACATGTTTTGTAAAATCTAATTGTTTCGTGTGAACAAACACTGAAGTTAATATTATAGAAGATTATATACTCGATTGCTTTCTGCCATATTTTCCTTTTCCCTTTCGTAAATTAATTTTCAAGTTCGTTTCGTGTTAAAAATAATTTTAAATCCAGAATCGAGATTTCGAAGCAGCTTGCAGGATTTAAAAATGCAAAGTCTATTGTTAAACGAGGTAAATCGGTTGGCATTGTAAAACAAAGAGTAGAAATTCATTTTATTTTAAGTATTAAAAATTAAATATCAATCTTGTTAGGTATAATAAGCCCTTCAATTTTCGAAACTCGCAAAATGAAAATAATCACTTTGGCTTATGAGATGTTCGAATAACAGTCAACCTATTGAATTTGCAATAGCCGTGAAACATTTGAAAAATAATGGCGTGTCTAGAAATTTTAATGACTAAAAATTTCTGTACCGAATTCGGAGGCTTCAATTGTTCCTTTTACCCCCAACTATTCTTTATTATTTCGTTAATCGAGGTTTTTATTATTTCGTTAATTAACGTTTCCATTATTCCATTAATTAAAGGAACTTAAGCCACTTCGAATTTTTCAAATGTTTTTCCATAGTACGTACACTGCCACTCACAAGTCTGAGTACACGTGTTTAATGAAAAGGGGGAAAAAGTACGAATATTCCAGCTTTTATATATTTTAAATTAATACGTGCAACAGATGGCTTTGATTACAGCTCTTAATCTACGTTTAATCAAAATGTTTTGACAATTCGATTTTCCATATATTATCTCCAATTTTCTATCCTCAGATTCAATCTCACATAGCCAAAAATTCTACACGAGTATCATAGAAAAATAATGACTAACTAACCAGTCATGGTTTGTACAGAAACAACTCGTAATATTTTGATTTTGTTTTTATTTAAACAGGTTGCAATATTTTGTACAGAAACAGGAATATTATGAATATTATGCAATATCGATGGTATAGGCTTTTCAATACTTTTATCAATATCATTATTCAAAAATTGAAAAGGAAAAACTCTAAAATCTCGAAACACGATTTTGATAAATACACCTTTCTGTGGGTAAAAATGGAAACCAATTTCTTATACGTTTTTTAACAGTGAACAATTTTATAATTTTTATATAATTTTTATTTATGTCTTATTTCTTATTTATTTATAATAATATTTAAATATTGACATCAATTCGCAATATAATATTTTAAACAAAAAGATTCACGCTATCTAGAAAATTCTTTTCTATCTCTCGCTCTCTCTTACACTTATTGACATATATTTACTCTTTGAAGATTCACCAATACTCACACCCCCTTCCAAGGACTCCTTCATCCACCCTTATAACACATTGAAATACTTTCAAACTAAAAGATTCCATAATTTCTGCCTGTGCAGGAGATTGAAATTATTTCGTGTATCAAGTAGCTGGAGATAAATAATTTTCCGTTAAAAAATAAAGAAACAAAGGTGGAAAACATGGAGCAAAACGAGGGTTGACCTACATCGTGGCTCATCTCATTTTCCTTAACAGACGGTGGGCCGAAATTTCGCAGTATTTATCCGTGTACCGCACGTACACAAGCTCGAGCTTTCGAAAAGGTAGGATACATCGAATGGAGTATTTAACACGGGGAACGTATGATTCGGGTTATCGAGGGAAAGAAGAGGGATATTAAAATCGGTGGAAGAGCTGAAACGCGGGAATAACGAAAGGGAAGAAGCGAGGGACGGCGTTCGATCGGGGCATTCGAACGAGAGATGGAAGTCGAAAACCAGGAATCCAGAGATAAATCACGTCGAAGGTTGAAAGGCGGTAGTGTTGGAGTCAATGGCCCTTGCCCGTAGTTGCCCGGGTTTTTGGTTTTTGCTATAGCGTCCTCTTCCAGCCGGTTTCCCGGCCTCCGTAGTGTCCTGGGTAATGGACTAGAAGGATAATAATGCTCTGTTTTACAGCAACGGAGTGCGGCCTCTTCTTTCCCCTCGTTCACGTCAGTGTATATGAAAACATCCAGCAAAATATACACCGGATACGCAGCTTCGTAAGTTTGAGAGATGGCTACTGGCCTGTATTGCTCGCTCCATTCTTCCTTTCTTTCCGTTCAACCCCCTTCCGTCTGTTCTTCTCATCCCTTTATTATTATGTATGATGTTTTCACCTACCGATCATTGTCTTTTCTTACGTCTCGTCCATGTATTTTTAGTCCGTTTTAAATGGAATTCTGGCTTCCTCGAAATAGTCGTTCTAATTTATAATTTATTTGTTTATTCGCAATTTGAAATTGGGTCTCTCATTGAAGAATTGTAATTTCGTTAATGAGATCTTAATTTATTATTTATTTCTTTATTCGCAATTTGATAAATTATCTTTCAGTTAATAATTGTAATTTCGTTAATGAGGTATTAATTTATTATTTATTTCTTTATTCGCAATTTGGTATATTCTCTTTTTGTAAATAATTATAATTTTTTCAATAAGGTCGTAATTTATTGTTTATTTCTTTACTCGCGATTTGATATTTTGTCTTTCTGTAAATAATTGTAACTTTTTAACGAGGTCTTAATATATCATTTGTTTGTTCATACTTTTCTGTTGTTTCGAAAAAAGGAAAATGAAATTTCGTTGAATAAGGTCGTAATTTATTATTTATTTGTTTGTTCGTAATTGCATTTGCGTTATTTAAAAGAAAATTCTAGTTTCGTTATTAAAACCATAATTTATTATTCAATTGGTATTTTATCGTGTGTAAAAAGGATTGTCATTTAGTTACCAGGGTCTGAATTTATTATTTACTTGTTTCTTTATGATTTGGAGTTGTAATTCGATCGTTGATGTATTCTGAATTTTATGTTAACGTTTAAATTACAGTTTCATTGCTATTTTAATTGCTTTGGTTCAGGAATTGTTGAATATGTTCTCGTTTTATTGTAATTTCGTCACTCGTTGCAACTTTGATGTTGTGAGAGCACTTTTGAACTTTTGAATCGAAGATGTGCTATTTTTCAAAGAAGAATGATTGAAATAGTTTCAGTAATATTCATCGTTTGTCAGGAGTGATGGAAAAATGTGAATGGAGTTTTTTAGAATTGCTCTGGTTCAGATACTAGCTTTTACAGTAATGGTGAAATGACAAATTAAAAATTAATTATAAATTATTGGACGGTATGAAATTATTTAAGAACTTTCAAACTTGATCGACAATCGATAAAACAAAGTTACGGAGCTACGAAGTTTATCTCATTATCTAAATAGCCCATTTTGTATCTTTTGTGCCGCTTAAAGTTTTAAGAATCACTGTTTCAAAAAGGAAAATTTTACACTTTTAACCTCGCGCACTAGTCCTTATAAATATCTGGACACTTTGAACAATTTACAATTACACGACACAAGTGCTATCCAAATTTTTAAAATATTAAGAAATCAATTATCGAAACCAGTACTAGTCATCTCCTTTAGTCAACGTCATCAAAATTTTACTGATAACCCATTTTTACCTAACCCACCAAGGCTAGATAAATCATTATTTCAAGTAGTAATATTTATTATTATCTTTCGTTATTCCTTGAAGAAGATTATTTTAATCATAATTTTAGAACAGCTTTCAAAATTCGAAATCAGATCCCTAGTATTATACTTCCGAGCTTCCACTTTGTCATCTACTATATTATTATAGTAGATATATTATATTTAGAATATAATTCTTCTAGAATAGATTATAGTAGATATTTTTATATATAGAATATTAATTTAAAGAATCATTATTGCACTTCTATTGTATTTCCTTAATTCAACTAGTATTGCATACCACTGTATAGTATTGCTACTTACTATAGTAATGTCAAAATAAAGGAAATAAAAATGGAAGAGAAATGAAATAAACCCCGGTACCTATAATTGTGCAATTAAACCTAATCCAGGGCAAAGTGATCGAGTGTGCAGCTATCTGGAATCGTCATCGTCAGCAATGAAACATGCCCTAAGAAACGTGTCTGGCGAATTAACATTCCCGCCCATAAACCCGCTGCTGAACAGTATTTCTGCCTATTTTATATTCGGCCGCGCGCACAACAGGCCTCGTATACAGCTGCAGTTAATTCAACATAAGCGACACTCACGCGAACTTATACGGGAACGTATCGTACTGCTGGCAGAGGAACAGGGCCACGGAGTGGGTACTAAAAGAAGTCACGTCGTTAACACGTACAGGATTAGCCTGGCGAATAACAACGCGAAGAATGAAGAATGACGCGATTAAACGCGCGCGTACGGGGAGAAAAACACGATCCTCCTAATCCGATTTCAGGGTGTCGTTGAACGCATAATCCTATAGAATTATTAACGAGCCGAGCACGGCCATTAAAAATGCCTACCAGGCCTACGACACCACGATTCCGCACGCTATCGCGCCTTCTGGTTGCGCTTTTTCACCCCTGCCTTCCTTCTTCCTCCTCTATCCACACGACCCGATCGTTCTGCCTCCGTTCCGTGACGCAATCGTGCCTCATCCACCGCCCTCAGACCAGCGAGAATAGCGCAAACAGCGGATCGAACGGGCTGGTTCCATCGACCGGCGACCGCGAATCGCGATATCGGATAGAGATTAGGCGCGATCCGAGTGGAAGGCTAACCTGGCTGACTGGCTGAGGGTAAAAACGTCGAAAGGAAGAGGTGCACCTTGGTTTTTGCGCGAGTCCCGCGGACGGAGACCTCGGATTAACTCTCTCGGTTCTTTCGCGATACGAGCCAGATGGAAGTGGGGGTGGCTGAGAGTCGACCAGACAAAAGGGGAAGCAGAGGGTGGGAAGAAGAGAGCGAACGTCAGACAGCGAGGGTGCAGAGGCAAAGGAAAAGGAGAAAAAGGGAACGACGAGATGTGGGATGAAAAACGAGCGGGTGGAAAAAAGAGCGAGCGAAACAAGGGTGGGGAGTGATGACGAAGAATGAGAAGCCGAAGGTGGGTACACCTTCATAAATACTTCAGAGCCAGACTTCGAGAATTTTGCACCCCAATTCCGGTCGACTAATACCCGCCACGGTCGTCGACGAACTGGCATACTCGCGGAAGGGAAAGAAAGACTGCTGGAGATGGGAAGCATAGCGAAATATAGACTGCTGAGGTGACGAAAATAGACCGCGAAGAGTGCTGTGCATTGTTGCTGCTGTAAATTTTTCCTATTTCGGCAGAGGAAATTCCGTGCTGCGCGTGGCGAGCGCGAAATCTGCGTTTCAGCTTTAGATTGCATCTTTTCGTATTTATAGTACTCGCTTGGTGCATTGGGAGAGACGTTTCAGTGGAGTTTCAGTTTGATAAAATAATAACGTATGTCGAAGATTGATCTATCTTCGCGTATCGTTAATTATATTAACCTCTTTGGGACGAATTTTCTGAGAAATGAACATAATAATGGTACAAATAATAGTACAAAATATAACATATACAAGTATTGTTGAATTAATAGGAGCTGGGTAAAAATTAAAGCGTAGGCAAAATAAAATTAAGGGTTATATTTCTTAGAGAGACTTGAGGTAGCACGTCCAATAGGGTACGTCTCCTCTCGACAACTGCCCCAGGATTTTTGGGCTTTCTTCCACAGTGAGAAAACTTTCCCATTACACATAGGTCCTTTCAGGCTATGTCATAAGTTACTTACGTCTACTCCAACAAATATAGAACAAAGAGCAAGGTTAAGTTAACAACCTGACTCTAGACACTGCGATATGCTTTATGATACAACAGCGAAGACAAATAATGTATCTGATGGGAACTATCCTGTCAATCTATGAAATACCTTTTTGGAGGTATTATTATTCATCAGGAAATATTGCTGACTCCGTACCTCAGGTAAAACACCTTATGGCACTTTGATGCTTGGCTATCATACACGCCAAGTACCTGGAATATGGGTATGGAACAATAATTTCAATTTTTCCGTTTGTAACCTCTACTCTTGTACCTCAAATTCGGAAACTTCATCCAATAATAAGATTCATAATACTACCTAGGGTGTACATATATTCTAGAACGGCCTAGTGACGATATACGAAAGAAGTAGGGCGGATATTCGTACAATACCAATTAGAATTCTTTC
>NW_016957770.1:0-927 GCF_001483705.2 Eufriesea mexicana
ATTGACGGAGTTAGGCGACCTATTCACCATCCTATAACAGATTATTGATTTTGAATAGACATTTCCTCTGGCAAGTAGAAGAGTGTACTTGTCACTGGATTGAAGGCGTTATTCGTTCTATTCACCAAGCTATAGCAGGATATAGACTTTGAATAGACCTATTCTCTGGCAAGTAGATAGCAGTACATGCCATTGGACTGAAGGCGATCGGCGATCTATTCACCAAGCTACATCAGGTTATAGATTTTGATCAGACCTATTCTCTGGCAAGTAGATGGCTGTACTTGCCAATGCATGGAAGGCGTTAGGCGAACTAGTCACCAAGGTATTGCGGATTATAGATTCTGAATAAACCTATCCTTTGGCAAGTAGATGGCTGTAATCGCCATTTAATTGGAGCCAATAAGCGATCTATTCGCCAAGCTATAACAGGTTATAGGTTTTGGATAGACCTATGCTCTGGACTACTTACCATTGGCATGAAGGCGTTATGCGATCCATTAAGCATTATATAACAGATTATTGATTTTGAATAGACCTCTTCTCTGGCAAGAAGATAGCAGTACTTGCCTTTGGGCTGAAGGCGTTCGGCGATCTATTCACTAAGCTACATCAGGTTATAGATTTTGATCAGACCTATTCTCTGGCAAGTAGATGGCTGTACTTGCCATTGGTTGAAGACGTTAGGCGAACAACAGATTATATATTTTGAATAGACCTATTGTCTGGCAAGAAGATGGCTGTGCTTGCCATTGGATTGACGGCGCTATTCTTTCTATTCACCAAGCTATAGCAGGTTATAGTCTTTGAATAGACCAATTCTCTGGCATGTAAATGGCTGTATATGCCATTGGATTGACGGAGTTAGGCGACCTATTCACCATGCTATAACAGATTATTGATGTTGAATAGACCTTTTCTCTGGCA
>NW_016957771.1:0-1727 GCF_001483705.2 Eufriesea mexicana
AACCCAGCGAAACGTAACATAACGCAACGTAACGTGCCACGTCCATTATTCCTCGCCTCCCATAATTCGAGCTGGGTACAGTAGAGCAATGTAGAGGGCAGAAATCCACCGAATAGCAGAGGATGGCACAAAAATCTAAGCTACTCTGTCCAAACCTAATTATCCGTGTCATAAGCAAACGTAGAATAATTCAAACTAACGCACCGAGACCACTATTGCTGGCCTCGGCAGAGCCAAGCAGAACTGGCCAGGGCACACTATGGCGCAGAAATCCATCGAGTAGCAGTATATATCGCAAAATTCGAAGCCACCATATCCTAATATATACACTGTTAACGTAGCCAAACGTAGCATAAATAAACCTAGTGTACAGCAACCACTACTACTGGCCTCCACAGAAACGTGCAAAACATGTCAGTGGATAGTAGAGCGCAGAAGTCCATAGAATCGTATGTATGTCACAAAATTCATGGCTCTTCAAGATTGACATATGTGAACGTAACCCAACGAAACCTAGCCTAACTCAACGTACGTGCCGCGACCACTATTGCTGGACGGCCCACGGCGAACCTGAATATAGTAGAGTACAGTCGTGAGCATATATCCTAAGAATAATAGTGTATAGCGCTAAAGTCAAAGCTACCCTTACCGAACTTAACCTAACCTAACATAAAGAAACGTAACATTGCACAACATAGCGTGCCGAGACAAATATTGCTGGCGTGCTCAGGACCAACCAGAATACTGTAGGGCACAGCAGAGCGCAGAAATCCTCCGAAAAGCAGTGTAGAGCACGAAAGTCGAAGATAATCTGACCGAGCTTATCCAAACCAGACCTGACTAAATTGAACATTACCCAAACAAACGTGCCGAGACCACAAGTGCTGGTATCCCAAGAGCCGTCGAGAAGGTATTAGAGCATAGTAGAGCGCATAAATCCGCCGCATTGCAGTGTACAGCACAAAAGTCGAAGGTAATATATCCCAACATAGACAATCCTAACCTACCCAAACGAAGCGTAACTCAACATAACATTCCGCGACATCCACTAATGGGCTTTGTAGAGCTAAGCAGAGCACACTAGAGCGCATTAGAGCGCAGAAATCCACCGAATATCAGTGTACTGCACAAGCATCTAAGTAGCATATCCTAACATAGCCAAACGTAACGTAACCAAACGTGACCTAACAGTACCTGACATAACTGGACCGCTATTGCAGGCCTACACTGAGACAAGCAGAATGTAGTAGGGGGCAGTAGCGCAGTAAGACACCGCCTTGTAGTGAATAGCTCAAAAGTTGAAGATAGCGTAGCCTAACCTGACCTAACCTAACCTGAGCGTACGTTGCATAACGGAACGTATCGTGTTGCGGCAACTGCTGCTGGCGTCCCCAGTGCCAAGCGGAAAATATTAGAACACAGTTGAGCGCAGAAATCCGCGGGTAGCAGTGTATAGCAGAAATGTCTAAGCCATCGTATGCTAACCTCTCCCAACATATCACAACCGCAAGCGGCATAGCTCAACATAACGTGCTGAGACCCTTACTGCTGGCCTCCCCAGGGCCAAGCAGAATGCAATAGAGCACAGAAGAGGGCAGAACTCTGCCGCATTGCAGTGTATGGAACAAGAGTCAAACATATCCTGAACTAACCAGTCCTTATCTAACCTACCAAACGTAACCTAACACAACCTAACGTGCCGTGCCCTCTATTGCTCGCCACCACAG
>NW_016957771.1:1889-3069 GCF_001483705.2 Eufriesea mexicana
GGAACGTTGAGCACAGGAATCTACCGAAAAGCAGTCTATATCACAAAGGTTATACTTATCCCCTCCTAACCTAACTAAACGTAGATTAACACAAATTAACGTGCCAAGACCACTATTGCTGGCCTACACAGAGCCAAGCAGAATATACTAGAGCACAATAGGGCGCAGAAATCGACCCCATTGCTGTCTATATCATAAAAGTCAAAGATAACCGTGCCAAACCTAACCTAACATAACTTAACCTAACCTAACGTAACATAACTGAATTTATCGTGCCGCGACCACTATTGCCGGCGTTCCCAGGGACCATCTGAATATGACAGGGCACAGTAGGGCGCAGAAGTCCACAGAAACGTTGCGTACTGAATAAAGGACGAAGCTACCCTATCATAACCAATGCTCACCGAACAGGACCAAACAAAGCTTATCCCAACCTAACGTGCCGGTGCCACTAATACTTGCCTCCCCAGAGTCTACCAGAATAAACTAGATCATAGTACACCGCAAAAGTCCACCAGACTGCAGTTTACACCGCAAAAGTCACAGATACCCGAACCTAACCTGTCCTACCCTAACCTAAACAAACGTAGTCTAGCTGTACGTAACGTGCCGAGACCACTATTGCTGGCCTTCCCAGAACCAAGCAGAATATATTAGTGCACAGCAGCGTGCAGGATTACACATAACGTCAGTCTATAGCACTAATGTCAAAGGCATCCATGCCAAACCTAACCTAACCAAACATAACCAAGCGTTACGTAACATAACCTACTGTGCCGCGGACAATATTGCTGGCCTAAGCACGTCCAAGCAGAACAAATTGGAGGAGAGTGGAGCGCAGAAATCCATAGAATCGCAGTGTATAGCAGAAAAGTCCAAGCTGCCCAAACCTAAGACATACCAACGTAACATAGACAAACGCAGCCTATCTCAACATAACGTGCCGCAATTACTATTGCTGGTCCACGAGGGCTGACCAGAATGCAGTAGGGACCAGCAGAGCGCTGAAATACACCTAAAAACTGTTTATACCACGAAGTCAGGGCCACCACAGCTTAACCCAAGCCAACATAACATAACCAAACATAGCTGAACCAAATCTACCGTGCAAAGACCACTACAACTGGCCTCCACAGTGCCAAGCAGAAAATACTAGATCATAGGAGAAAGCAGGAACCCA
>NW_016957772.1:0-739 GCF_001483705.2 Eufriesea mexicana
CGTGCTACGACAGGTTATGTTTGTTTGGGTCAGGTAAGGTTTGGATATCCTTTAGTTCAGTGCAATTCATTACAATGCGGTGGATTTTTGCGCACTACTGTGCTCTAGTACACCCTGCTTATCCCTGTGGATGCCAGCAATAGTGCTCTCGTCACGTTAGGTTGTGTTATGCTACGTTTGGTTATGTTACGTTTGGCTAGGTTTGGATATGCTATTCCGACTTTCGCACTTTACGCAGCTACTCTGTTGATTTTTATGACCTACCGCGCTCTACTACATTCTGTTTGGCTCTAGGGTGGCCAGGAGCAAAGGTGACGCCACGTCATGTTGGGTTATGCAACGTTTGATCAAGTTAGGTTTGGTATGTTCAGGTTAGCATATCTAGGGCTTTTGTGCTTCTCCCTGCAGTGCTGCGGATTTCTGCGCCCCAATGTGCTCTGGTATATTCTGCTTGTTTCTGTGGAGGCCAGCAATGTTGGTCTCGGCTCGTTAGATTTAGTTACGTTGTGTTTGGTTTGGTTAGGTTTGGTTAAGTTTGGACAGGATTGCTTTGACTTTCGTCTTATAGACTGCTTTTCGGTGTACTTCTGTAATCTGCGGCTCTCAACCATATCCTGCTTCGCTCTGGCGATGCTAGCAGCAGTGTTCGTGACACGTTATGTTGAGTTATGCTACGTTTGGTTAGGTCATGTTATGTCAGGTGAGGTATATATATCAACGACTTTTGTGCTATACACTG
>NW_016957772.1:4218-5832 GCF_001483705.2 Eufriesea mexicana
GGCCAGGAGCGGTGGTTGCGGCACATCATATTGAACTATGCTACGTGTTTGTAGGATCGGTTAGTTCAGGTTAGGTTGGGTTATCTACGCTTGTCTGATACTCACTGCAATGTGGTGGATTTCTGCGCACAACTGTGCTCTCGCACATACTACTTGCCTCTGTGGAGGGCTGCATTAGTGGTCTCGTCATGTTAGGTTGCATCAAGCTACGTTTGGATGTGTTACGTTTGGCTAGGTTAGGTTAGGCTACACTGACTTTTGTACTTTACAATGCTATTCGGTGTATTTCCGTGATCTGCTATTCTCTACTACATACCGCTTGGCTCAGGGGATGCCACGAGCAGTGGCCGCGGCGCGTTACGTTGAGCTACGCTACGTTTTGTTAGGTAAGGTTAGGTCAGGTTAGGTTACAATATTTATGTCTCTTCAGCTATTCACTGCAATGCGGTTTATTTCTGCGCTGTACTGTCCTCTCGTAAATTCTGCACGACACTGGGGAGGCCATCAATGTTGGTCGGGATACGTTTGTGTGTGTTATGTTACGTTTGACTAAGTTAAGATTGGACATATTAGGATGGGTAACCATTGACACTTGCGCTATACATTGCAATTCAGTGGGCTCCTGCGCTCTAGTGTGCTCCAGTGTGTTCTGTTCGGCTCTGGGGTGGCCAACAATAGCGGTCTCGGCACGATAGTTCGAGCGATGCTACGTTCGGTCATGTTACGTTTGATGAAGTTAGGATAGGGTAGTTAAGGCCTTTGGGCTATACATTGATATCCGCGGATTCCTGCGATCTACTGCGTTCTCGTATTATCTGCTTGGCGGGGGGGGGGGGCAGCGATAGCAATCACGGCACGTCATCCTTAGTTAGACTACGTTTGGGTACGTTAAGTAGGGTAAGGTTAGACACGTGTACGTCCGATTCTTGCGCTATACACTGCAATGTGGTGGGTTTCTGCGCTCTGATCTGTTCTAGTATATTCTGCCTGGATCTGAAGAGGCCAGGAACAGTTTTCTCGTCACGCAAGGTTGAGCTATGCTACGTTCGACCGTGATACGTTCGGTGAGGTCAGGATAGGGTGGTTTCGACCCTTGTGCTATACACTGCTATGTCGGATTCCTGCGCTCTACTGCGTTCTCGTATTTTCCGCTTGGTTCTGGGGGGGGGGGGGGTCAGCGATTGTTATCGCAGCACGTCATGCTTATTTACACTAGGTTTGGGAACGTTGGGTAAGACCAGGTTAGGTACGTGTATGTCTGACACTTGCGCTATACACAGCAATGCGGTGGATTTCCGTGATCTACTGTGCTCTACTACATTTTGCTGGGCCATGGGGAGGCCAGGAGAAGTGACCGGGACACTTTATATTGAGTGATGCTCCGTTTGGTTTGGTTGGGTTATGCTAGTTCACCTTCGGCTTTTGGACTATTCACTACAATGCGGTGTATTTCTGCGCTCAACGGCAACCTTGTACTTTCGGCTGGTCTCTGTATAGCCAGCAATGGTGGTCTCGTCCTGTTAGGTTGAGATATGACACGATTGTTCATGCTACGATAGGCTATGTCACGGAAGGCTATTCCGACCATTGTGCTATACACAGCTGTTCGGTGAA
>NW_016957773.1:0-968 GCF_001483705.2 Eufriesea mexicana
CATCTATCCATCTATACATCCACCAATCCATACATTAAAACAGCCACACATCCATAAATCCATCCATCCATACATCCACACAACCGTACATACATCCATACATACATCCATACATACATCCATACATCCATCCATCCATACATACATAGAACCATACATCCATCCATCCATACATCCATACATCCATCCATCCATACATACATAGAATAATACATCCATCCATCCATACATCCATACATATATAGATACATACATCCATACATCCGTACATCCATACATTCGTACATTCACTCATACAAGCGTACATCCATACATCCATACATCCATACATCCATACGTACATCTATACATACATCCATACATGCATCCATCCATACATCCATACATCCATCCATAAATCCAGTCATCCACCCATCAATATATCCATCCAACCATAGATCCATCCATCCATAAATTCATACATGCATACATACATCCATCCGCACATCCATCCATCCATAGATCCATCCAACAATCCATCCATCCATCCATACATCCATACATATATCCATCCATCAATACATCCAAACATCCATACATGCATCCATCCAAAAATCATTTCATCCACCCATCAATAAATCCATCCAACCATACATCCACCCATCCATACGTTCATCGATCCATATATCTATCCATCCATAGATCAATCGACCAATCCATCCATCCATACATGCATCGATACATACATCAATACGTCCATCCATTCATTCATCCATACATACATCCATACATACATCCATCCATCCATACCTCAATCCATCCATACATCCATTCTTCCGTACATCCATTCTTCCGTACATCCATTCATCCGTACATCCATCCATACATACATCCATCCATCCATGCATCCATACGTTCATATATCTATACATCCATAAATCCATCCATACATACATTCATCCAACCATACATTCATCAATCCATACATC
>NW_016957774.1:0-1571 GCF_001483705.2 Eufriesea mexicana
TCCTACGCATAATGCGGTTACGGCTAGTGACATTTACAATTGACTGTGCGGCATTGAGTACATCGTCCAACGGATCACAGTCGCCGTTGGATTAATCTGTTCAATGGTTATATATATTCTATAACAATACTAGAATGACGAAATACATATCCAGTGACCCTAGAGATGTTAACAACTGACAACACTATTCTGAGCACACCCACCATCTCTGTATTGTTGCCCATGGACTGCTTTGTTCACTGATGTAGTAAATTCGAATGTAACTCTAGAATAACCAATGCATGGTGCGACCATTGCCAGTGACACTTACAATTGATTGTAAGCCAATTATTTCATCTACGAACAGTGCACTGCTGCGGATGGATTAATCCTTTCAATGGTGATATATGTTTTATAATAATTCCAGAATGACAAGGTAGGGAGATATACAATTTTGTTGGCTGATGACGGGTACTCTGAGGACATTCTAGAATACCCTATGTATTGTACGGTCTTGGATAGTGATATTTACAATTGACAATCCGGTGCTTATTAGATCCACCAATACAGCTCTGTAGTCGTTAGATTAATACGTTGAATGATGGTTCATGTTCTATAGCAATTCTACAATGACAAAGAGCAGGTTCACTAGCCCTCGAGGTATTATCTATTGCGGACACAGTACGGACTACAAGTATCATCACGGTACTGTAGCCATTGGACTATTTTGCACACTCATGATGTAAATTCTACAGCAATTGGAGTATAGTCAACGTATACTACGGTTATGGTGTGAGATGCTACCAGTTGGCAGTACGGCACACACTACGTCCACCTATATAGCACTGTAGCCGTTGAATTAAACTGTTCCATGATGTTTACATACTACAGCTATTCTAGAATGACAGGATACAGATCCAGAGGCTTACGAGGCATTAACAACTAACGACAAAGTACTGAATACAGACATCGTCACAGTACTGTAGCCCTTGGAACGCTTTGCTCACCGATGACGTACATTCCTAAATAATTCTGGAAAAACATATGTATACTGCAGTTACTGCTAGTGACTTTTACAATACACAGTACGGTAATTTGTACATATAGCAACATAGCACAGTTACAGATGGGTTAAGTTGGTCACTCAAGATGAATGCCCTACAGAAATTCCAGAACGAGGTATTCTGGACCATTATACCCCTACATATAAGGAAATGACTGCACATTGATGCGAACAGCCATCATCGCAGTACCGTGGCCGTTGGACTACATTGTTATCTGACGATGTAAATTCGAAAGCAATTATAGGATAATCAGTGTGTAGTATGGTCATAGCGAGCGGTATATACCATAGACAGTACGGTGCTTAGTACATCCAAGAGTATTGCACTGTATCCCTTGAACTAGGCTCATCAACGGTGACTTAGGTTTTATAGCAATTCTGGAACGATATAGTACAGGTCCATCGTCCCTCACTAAATTAACAACTGCTAACACGGTGCTGCGTATAGCCATCATCGCAGCAATGTGGAAATCGGATTGCTCAGCCCACTAACGTTGTAAATTCCAAAGCAACTTTGGAGTAATCAATG
>NW_016957775.1:0-1295 GCF_001483705.2 Eufriesea mexicana
TTGCCATACATCCATATATCCACCTTGCCATACATCCGCACATCCATAAATCCATCCATCCTTGCATCCATCCGACCATACATACATCCGTACATACATCCATACATACATCCATGCATTAATCCACCTGTACGTCCATCCATTCATTCATCCATCCATCCATACAAACATACATCCATACATCCACACATCCATACATCCATGCATCCATGCATCCATACGTTCATACATCCATACATCCATACATCCATACATCCATCCATCCGCATATTCGTCCAACCATACATCCATACGTTCATACATCCATACATACATAAATCCATCCATCTATACATCCATCCATCAGTACATACATCATTCCGTACATCCATCCATCCATTCATCCACCCATCCATACAACCTTCGATCCATACAACAATACAACTAACCTTCCATCCATCCAACCATCCATCCATACATATATCAATACATACATCCGTACATACACAAATACATTCGTCCATACATACACCCATACATTCATCCATAAATACATATATACATACACCCTCACATACACCCATACATACAACCATTCATACACCCATACATACATCCATACATAAATACATACGAACATCCATACATACATCCATACAAACATACATACATCCATACACACATCCATTCATACATACATACTTACATCTATACATACATCCATACATACATCCATCCATACATCCATACATCCACGCATCCATAGATCCACACATCCATACATCCATAAGTACGTCCAACCATACATCCACCGATCCATACATCCATCCATCCATACATCCATCCACCGATCCATCCAACAATTTATACATCCATACATTCATCAATACATACATCCAAACATACAATCATACATTCATGCATACATACTCACATAAACTCATCCTTAGATACATCCACACATACATCCATACATACATCCAAAAAACAACCATACTTACGTCCACGCATATATTCGTACATACATCCATACATACATCCTAGCATACATCCATACACACATCCGCACAAACATCGATACTTACATCCATACATCCTTACACTCATGCATCCATACATCTGTACAACAATACATCCATCCTGCCATATATCCTGCCATTCACACATACATCCACCAATACATCCATCCATCCATACACCCATACATCCATACATCCATACATATATACATCCATATATCCACCATGCCATAGATCCATATATCCACCTTGCCATACATCCGCACATCCATAAATCCATCCATCCTTACATCCATC
>NW_016957776.1:0-261 GCF_001483705.2 Eufriesea mexicana
CGCGACGGCGGCCGCTTAATGATGGGGCCCTGCTTATCGCTGCTATTCTTCTTAACGTGACCGTGCATCGCTCCGGTATTCGCGGCGGTCGTGGGAAGCGAGCGAGCGGAGCTCTTCCTCGAAGAGCGGCACCCCGTCCTACCCGCGGCTCCCTTCGGCGCAATCGTGGGCACCCACGAGTGTAGTTGCGGGGCAGCTACCGCCTGCTGCTGCGCTCGCTTCTCGCGCCTACCGATGACGAGAGACCAGCTGGCCTCTGCG
>NW_016957777.1:0-533 GCF_001483705.2 Eufriesea mexicana
TATCCTCTGCCAACCTCACCAAACGTAATATAACCGAACGTAGCCTAACACAAACTGAAGTGCGCGACCACCATTGCATGCCTCCACAGAACCATGCAGAGCACATTAGTGGGTATTAGAATTCAGAAATCCATAGAATCGCAGTGCGTAACTCTAAAGCATAAGCTAACCACGCCTGACCCAAGCCAACGGAGCCTAACCAAACATAGCATAGATCAACATAACGTGCCGCGGCCACTATTGACGTACTCGCCAGGGACAAGCAGAATAAAGTAGAGCATTGTGGAGCGCAGGAATCCACCAAATATCAGTGTATGCCACGAAAGTCAAATCTATCCAAACCTATTCAACACAAACTAACTTAACGCAGCCATACGTAGCCTAACAGAGACTAACGTGCATGGACCACCATTACTGGCCACTACTGAGTCGACCAGAGTATAGCAGAGCCAACTAAGCGCAGAAAGCCACCAAGTAACGACGTACGGCACAAAAGTCAAAAACATACAAACCCTAACCGACCTAACTTAACC
>NW_016957778.1:0-244 GCF_001483705.2 Eufriesea mexicana
ATATAGCGCAAAAGTCAATAGTACCCTAACCTACCATTACGAAACGTAACATAACCAAACGTAGCATAACTCAACCCAACGTGCCGAGACCATTATTGCTGGATTCCTGAGGGTCAAGCAGAATATGCAAAAGCGCAGTGGATCGCAGGGAGCCACCTAATAGCAGCGTATAGAACAGATTTCAGATATATCCAGATCCAAACTGACCTAACCTAACATAGCCAAGCGTGGATTAACACATCCC
>NW_016957779.1:0-499 GCF_001483705.2 Eufriesea mexicana
GCGTATCCTAACTTCACCAAATGTAGAATAACTAAACCTAACGTGCCGCGACTACTATTGCTGGCATCCCCACACGCAAGCAGAATATGATAGAGCACAGTAGAGCACAGAAGTCCATAGGATATCAGTGTAAACCACGGAATTCAAATCTCTCCAATCCTAACCCAAGCTAGCATAACGTTGCCAAACGTAGCCTAACTCAACCGATCGTGACACGGCCGCCATTTCTGGCCACCCTAGAGTCGAGAACAGTATAGTAGAGCAACGAAGAGAGAAGAAATCATACGAACAGCAGTGTAGTGCACAAAAGTCGTATCTTCCATACCCTAACATGACCAAACGTACCGTAACCAAACGTAGCGTAACCAAACGTAGCCTAACTCATCCTAACGTGCCCAGAACACATGGGCCGCCCCCCCCCCAACAGAGCCAAGCAGAACATGTCAGAGGACGATAGAGCGCAGAAATCCATGGAACCGCAGAGCATAGCAAAGTTGTC
>NW_016957780.1:0-326 GCF_001483705.2 Eufriesea mexicana
TGTATGGATGGATGTATAGATGCATGTATGGATGTGTGGATGCATGGATGTATGGGTGTATGTACATAAGGATGTGCGAATGTATATATGTACGAATGTATGAAGGTACGGATGTATGGATGTATGGATGTATATCTGTATGGATGAAAGAATGGATGGATGTGTGAGTGGATGGATGTATGGATGGATGCATGTATGGGTGTATGTGTGGATGTATGTATGGATGTAAGTATGGTTGTGTGGATGAATGAATGGTTGGAGACATGGATGGATAGATGTATGGAAAGAAGGATGTGTGGATGGATGTATGTATGGATGAATGGTTG
>NW_016957781.1:0-922 GCF_001483705.2 Eufriesea mexicana
TATAGCAGAAAATCTAAAGCCATCCTAACCTGACCCGAACAAGCCTGACCTAACCAGACGTGACATAACTCAAGCTAACGCGCCGATTGGCGGCCCTCCGAGAGCTGAGCTGCACATATTAGAGCAGAGCAGTGTGCAGAGACACGGCGAATGGCAGCCTATAGCGCAAAAGTCAAAGCTACACTAGCCTATCCCAACAAAACGTAACATAGCCAAACGTAACCAAGCACAAACTAAGGTGCCCAGACCACTATTACTGTCTCCACAGGTAGGGCAGAGTAAGTAAAGCACTGTAGAGTGCAGAGATCCACCGAATAACAGTGTATACCACGAAAGTCAAAGCTGTCCGAACCCAACCCAAACTAGCGTAGCCTAAGCAGACGTAGCGTAACACAACGTAACGTGCCGAGGCCAATATACCTGGAATCCTCAGTGACAAGCGGAAGACATTAGAGCACAGTAGTGCGCAGAGATTCACCGAATAGCAGCGTATGGCACATAAGTCAGGGCTGCCATCTCCTATCCTAACCAAACCTACCTAACCAAGCGCAACCTAACAAAACCTGCCGCGCAACGACCGCTGTTGCTGGCCTCCACGGGGCCAAGATGAGCATATCAGATGGCAGATGAGCGCAGAAATCCACAGAGCAGCAGCGCATAGCACAAAGTCAAAGCTATCCTCTCATACCCTAATCAAACGTAACATTAACAAACGCAGCCTATATCAAACTAACGTGCCGGGAACACCATTACTGGTCTTCCCAGAGTCGAACAGAGTATAGTAGAGCAGTGGAGCAATGTAGAGCGTATAGATACACCGAATAGCAGTGTGCAGCACGAAAGTGGATAGCAGTCTAAAGCACGAAAGTCAAATCCACGCTAACCAAACTTAACCTAACCTAACCTAGCCAAACGCAACCTA
>NW_016957782.1:0-308 GCF_001483705.2 Eufriesea mexicana
TGCATGGATGGATGGATTTGTGGATGTATGGATGTATGAATGTATGGATGTATGGATGTATGTATATATGGATGTACGAATGTATGAACGTATGGTTGTATATATGTATGGGTGTATGGATTGATGGATGTAAGGATGGATGGATGTATGGACGGTTGGATTTGTGGACGTATGGATGTATGAATGTATGGATGTATGGATGGATGTATGTATGTATGGGTGGATGTATGTATGTATGTATGTATGGATGTATGCGTCTATGGATGTATGTATGTATGGATGTATGGATTAAAGAATGTATGGATGTA
>NW_016957783.1:0-812 GCF_001483705.2 Eufriesea mexicana
GGGTGGATGTATGGATGGATGGATGTATGGAAGGATGGCTGTATGTATGGATGGGTGTATGGATGGATGGCTGTGTCGATAGATGGATGTATGGCTTGAAAGATGTATGCATGGCCGGATCTACGTATGTACGTATGTATGTATGGATGTATGTATGTAAGGGTGTATGGATGGATGGATGTAATGTTAGATGGATTTATGGATGGTTGGATGGATGGATGGATGTATGGATGCGTGTATGGAAGTGCGAATGTACGGATGTAGGTGTGGGTGCATGTATGGTTGGATGTTTGCATGTATGTGCTAATGTGTCTTTGCATGTATGTATGGGTGAGTGTATGGGTTTGTATATGGATGTATGGATGTATATTTGGCAGTATGTATGGATGTATGTGTGTATGGGTGGATGGATTTATTGATGTATGGGAGTGTGAATGTATGGATGTATGGGTGGATGGGTGTATGTGTGGATGTATGTACGGATGAATGCATGGATGTATGCATGGATGTGTGTATGGATGTTTGTATGGATGTATGTATGGATAAATGTATGGTTGTACGTAAGAATGTATGTATGTATGTATGTATGCATGAATGTATGCGTGTATGTATGGATCTGTGTATTGATGTTTGCATGGATGCATGGAAGGATGGATGGATTGGTGGATGGAAGTATGGATGGAAGGATGTATGGATCGATGGATGTATGTTTGGGTGGAATATGTTTGAATGGATGGATGTACGGAAGTATGGATGGATGGATGGGTGTATGCATGGATGGATGGCTGTATGGATGGATGGATGTATGGATC
>NW_016957784.1:0-504 GCF_001483705.2 Eufriesea mexicana
GTTAGGTTTAGTTATTCTATGTTTGTTTAGGCTAGGTATGGTCCGGTTGGGTTAGGTTATCTTTCACTTTTACGGTGTAGACTGCAATGCGGTGGATTTCTGCGCTCTACATTGCTCTACTATACTGTGTTCGACTCTGGGGTGTCTGTTATAGTTTCTCGGCGCGTCAGTTTCAGTTATGCTACGTTTGGTTAGGGTCTGTCAGTTCGAGTTAGGTATGGATGGCTTCGACTTTCGCTGTATATACTGTTGTTCCGTGGATTTCTGCGCTCTACTGTGCTCTAGTATGTTCTGCTTGACTCTGCGGAGGCCAGCAATAGTGGTCTCGGTACGTTAGGTTGACATAGAAAACGTTTGGTTATGTTACGTTTGGTAATGTTAGGATGGTATAGCTTTGGCTTTTATGCTATTCACCGCTATTCGGAGGATTTCTGCGCTCTGCTGTGATCTAAATTTCCCTGCGTTGCTCTGGGAATTCCAGAAATAGTGGCCGCGGAGCGTTAG
>NW_016957785.1:0-803 GCF_001483705.2 Eufriesea mexicana
GTGTAACGTTTGTTTAGTTTAGATCGGTTAAGTTTGGTCAGGATGGATTTGACGTTTGCGCTTCACACAGATGTTCGGAGGATTTTTGCCCTTTATTGTGCTCGAATATGCTCTGCTTGTCTCTGGCGAGTCCTGCAATAGCGGTCGCCGCACATTAGGTTGAGTTGGATTACGTTCGGTTTTGATAGGTTGCGTCGTCTTAGGTTAGGGTATCTTTGATTTTTGTGCCGCACACTGCCATTCTATGGACTTCTTCGCTCTCCCGTGTGATGCCACACTCTGCTTCTCTCCGTAGCTACCAGGAGTAGTGCTTTCGGCGCGATTAAGTTGTGTTACGTTTCGTCCGCCTATGTTACTTTCGGTTATGTTAGGATAGTTTTTGCTTTCGCTTTTTTTGCTGTATTCAGCAATATGGTTTGTTTCAGCGCTCTGCATTGCTCTACAATACTCAGCTCGACCCTGGTGAGGCCAGCAATGGCGGTCGTGGCACGATAGTTTGTGTTACGTTACGTTTGGTTCGGTTAGGTTAGGTTACGTTTGGTTAGGATGGCTCTGACTCGTCTTTCATTCACGGTTCTTCGGTGGATCCCTGCGCTGCACTGTGCTCTTGTATGTTCGGCACGGCTTTGTGGTGGCCAGCAATAGGTGTATCGGCTCGTTAGGTTTAGTTACACTGTGTTAGTATAGGTAAGGTTAGGACAGATTAGGTTATGGTATCTTTGACCTTCTTGCTGCACATCGCTGCATGGTCGATTTCTGCGCTCTTGAGAGCTCCGGAACATTCTGCTTGGCTCTGGGGATGG
>NW_016957786.1:0-376 GCF_001483705.2 Eufriesea mexicana
GCCGCGGAACGTTAGGCAGAGATAGGTTGCGTAAGGTTATGTAACGTTTGGTTGGGTTAGGAGGGAATATCCTTGACTATATTGCCGTACACTGCTGTTCGGTGGATTCCAGCCCTCTACTGTGCTACACAGTAATCTGCTTGGCACTGTGGAGGCCAGCAATACTGGTCGCGGCAAGTTATGTGGAGCTGGATTTTGTTTGGTTGTGTTAGGTTAGGTTGGGTTTGGTTAGGATAGTTCTGACATATGTGTTCAACACTGATATTCTAAGGGCTTCTGCGCCTTGCTCTCCTCTACCATATTCTGATGGTCCCTGAGACGCCAGCAATAGTGGTCTTGACACGTCAGGTTGAGATAGGTTACGTTTGGTTAGGCT
>NW_016957787.1:0-985 GCF_001483705.2 Eufriesea mexicana
TATGGATGAACGTATGTACGGATGTATGGATGTACGGATGTATGGATGTATCGATGTATGTATGGACGGATTGATGTGTGGATGTATGGATGTATGGATGTATGTATGTATGGATGGATGGATGTATGGATGGATGGTTGTATTAATGTATGGACGTTTGTATGCATGGATGTATGAATGTATTGCCGTATTTGCGTTATGGATGTACGGATGTATGTATTCATGGATGTATGGATGTAAGAACATATGGATGTACGGTGGCATGAACGTATGGATGTGAGGGTGGACGAATGGATGGGTGAATGGACGGAAGAATAGATGTATGTATGGATGCTTGTATGGATGAATGTATGGATGTATGCATGAATGTATGCATGGATGTATGGATGTATGTGTGGATGTATGGAGGTATGGATGCATGCATATATGGATGTACGTATGTATGAATGTATGGATGTATGCATGTATGTATGGATGGATGAATGGACGTATGGATGTACGAATGTATTGATGTACGAATGTATGCATGTACGGATGTATGGATGTATGGATGTATATCTGCATATATGAATGGATGGATGGATGTATGAGTGGATGGATGGATTGAGGTATGGATGAACGGATGTACGGATGTATGGATGTACGGATGTATGGATGTATGTATGTATGGATGTACGAATGGATGGATGAATGGAATGATGGACGTACGAATGGATGCATTTATGGGTGTATGGATGTGGGTATGTATGGATGAATGTATGTATGGATGCATTTACGAATGTATCTATGGATGTATGTATAGTTGAGTGTATGGGTGTATGCATGGATGTATGGATGTATGTATGGACGTATGTATGGATGTCCATATCGATGGATGAGTGCATGGATGGATGGATTTATGGATGTATGCATGTGTGGATGTATGGATGTATGGATGGATGGATGTATTAATGTATGGACGGTTGTATGTATGGATGTATGAATG
>NW_016957788.1:0-528 GCF_001483705.2 Eufriesea mexicana
GATTCCATTGTCGTGCTATAGGCATTGCAGTGCTATAGAATGTGAATGGAAAATTCAATTTTATTGACTTTTTCGACTAATACCGTGGTGAGGTGTCTTTCTTGTGTAAATAAGGCGGAAAGGTTCGATTGGCGTGCTATAGGCATTGCAATGCTATAAAATCTGGATGGAAAATTCAATTTAAAATTCAATTTTATTGACATTTTCGACTAATATCGTGGTGCGCTATCCTTCTCGCATAAACAAGAAGGAAAGAGTATATTGTCAAGCTATAACCATTGCAATGCTATAGAATCTGGCCGGAAAATTCGATTTTATAGACATTTTCGAATAACACTTTGGTGCGCTAACTTTCATGCATAAATAAGGAGGAAAGATTCTTTTGGCGTGCTATAGCCGTTGCAATGATATAGAATGAGGTTGGAAAACTCAATTTTATTGGCATTGTCGATTAACACCGTGGTAAGCTAACTTTCTTGCATAAATAAGGAGGAAGGATTCTATTGGCGTGCTATTGCCATTGCAATG
>NW_016957789.1:0-340 GCF_001483705.2 Eufriesea mexicana
CATTGCAATGCTATAGAATCTGACGGGAAAGTTCAATTTTATTGACATTTTCGTCTAATACCGCGGTGAGATAATTGTGTTTCATAAATAATGAGGAAAGATACTATTGGCATGCTGCTGGCATTGCAATGCTGTAGAAACTGACTGGAAAATTCAATTTTATTGACATTTTCGAATAATATCGTGGTGACCTATTTTTGTTGCATAAACAAGGACGATAGATTCTATTGGCATGCTATAGCCATTGCAATGCTCTAGAATCTGAATGGAAAATTCCATTTTATTGACATTTTCGACTAATATCGTGGTGAGCAAATTTTGTTGCATAAATAAGGAGGGA
>NW_016957790.1:0-717 GCF_001483705.2 Eufriesea mexicana
CAGCCAGATTTTATAGCAGTGCAATGGCTATAGCGCGCCAATTGAATCTTTCATCCTTATTTACGCAAGAAAGTTCGCCCACCACGATATTAGTCAAAATGTCATTAAATTTGAATTTTCCAGCCAGATTCCTGAGCATTGCAATTGCTATAGCGCGCTAATTGAATCCTTCTTCCTTATTTATGCAAGAAAGTTGGAAGTCGAAAATGTCAATAACATTGTATTTTCCAGCCAGATTTTATAGCAGTGCAATGGCTATAGCGCGCCAATTGAATCTTTCATCCTTATTTATGCAAGAAAGTTCGCTCACCACGATATTAGTCAAAATGTCATTAAATTTGAATTTTCCAGCCAGATTCCTGAGCATTGCAATTGCTATAGCGCGCTAATTGAATCCTTCTTCCTTATTTATGCAAGAAAGTTGGCTCATCACGATATTAGTCGAAAATGTCAATAAAACAGTATTTTCCATCCAGATTCTATAGCAATGCAAAGAATATAGCACGCCAATAGAATCTTCCCTCCTTATTTATGCATGGACGGTAGCTCACCACGATATTAGTCTAAGATGTCAATAACATTCTATTTTGCGACCAGATTCTATAGCATTGCAACGGCTATAGCGCGCCAATTGATTCTTTCATTCTTATTTACGCAGGAAAGTTAGCTCACCACGATATTAGTCAAAAATGTCAGAAAAATTGAATTTTCCAGCCA
>NW_016957791.1:0-1346 GCF_001483705.2 Eufriesea mexicana
ATATTGTGCTTGGCCCTGTCGAGGCCAGCAACAGTGATTGGGGCAAGTTGTGGTGAGTTGGGAAACGTTTAGTTAGGTTAGCTTTGGTTATGTTAGGCCCTGATACCTATGACTTTTCTGCCATAAACTGGGATTATATGGACTTCGGTGCTCAACTCTCCTCTGATCTGTTCTGCTTGGCTCTGGGTATGGCAGCCATAGATTTCTCATCAGCTTAGGGCGAGACATATTATGTTTGGCTTCGTCACGTTTGGCCAGGTTAGGATATGGTGGCTTCGACTTTTAACTTTTTTGCTATCCCCTGCAATCCGATGGATTCGCGAGTTCTGCTGTGCTCTAATACGTTCTGCTTGGCTCTGGGGAAACGTTTGGTTGAACTATGTGACCTTAGATTAGGTTTGTTTATGTCACGTATGGTGACGGTGGCTTCGACTTTTTTGCTATATACTTCTACTCGGTGGACTTCTGCGCTCTACTGCGCTCTAGTATGTTTTACTTGGCTATGGGGAGTACAGCAGCAGAGCTGTCGCCACGATAGGCTGAGATATGTTGCGTCCGTTTCTGCTACGTTTGGTTAGGCTAGTATAGGTTAGCTTAGACCCTTGTGCTATACATTTCCCTTCGGAGGTTTTCTGCGCTGTAAATTGCTCTACTATACTCTGCTCGGCTCTCGGGAGGCCAGCAATTGTGGTCGCGGCATGTTAGGCTGGGACAGAATACGTTCGTATAGGATAGGTAACATTACATTAGGATATGATATCTTGGTCTGTTGTGCTGCACGCTGCTATTCTATGATACTCTGCGCTCTACTGTTAGCTACCACACTCTGCTTGCGTCTGGGTACGCCAGGAATAGTGGTCGCGGCAAGATAGGCTGAGTTATGCTACGTACGGCTATGCTAGGTTTGGCTAAGTTTGGTCAAGATTGCTTTGACTGTCATGCTAAACACAGATATTCTGTGAATTCCTGCCCTCCACTGTGCTCTACTTTGATCTGCTAGGCCCTGGGGAGGACAGCAGTGGTGCTCCCTTCTCGTTAGTTTGAATTATGCTACGCTTGGTATGGTTGTATTTAGTTCGGTTAGGAGAGGATAGCTTCGACTCTTGTGCTATACACTGCTATTCGGTGCATTTCTGCGCTCTACTGTGCTCTAACATGCTCAGATTGTCGATGGGGAGGCCAGCAATAGCGGTCTCGGCACGTTATGTTGTGTTGGATTACACTCGGTTAGGTTAGGTTATGCTAAGTTAGGATAGAATTGCTTTTACGCATATGCTATGCACTGCAATTCTATGGATTTCTGCGCTCTATTCTCCTGTAATATGTTCTACTTGGCTTTGGGGACG
>NW_016957792.1:0-1134 GCF_001483705.2 Eufriesea mexicana
ACCAAACTTAACCTAACCCAGCCCAACGAAGCGTATCCTAACACATCTTGACGTGCCACGACAACGATTGCTAGCCTCCCCGGGGTCGAGCAGAATATACTAGAGCAATGTAGAGCTCAGAAGTCAAGCGAATAGCAGTTTATAGTACAAAAGTCAAAGAAATCCGAACCGAGCCTTTCAGACTTAACCTTACGGAACGTTACATTACTCAAGCTAAAGTGCCGAGACCACTATTCCTGGCCACCCCAAAGCCTGGCAGAGCATATTATAGCAGATTAGTGCGCGGAAACCCACGGCATAAAGATGTACAGCACAAAAGGCATAGTAGAATATCCTAACATAGCCAAACGTGGCATAAACGTAACATAACTCACACTATCATGATTAGACCGCTATTTCTGGCCACCACAAAGACAAGCAGAACACTCTAGAACACAGAAGGGCTCAGAAACCCACCTAATTGCAGCGAAAAGCGCAAGGGTAGAAATGCCCTAACCAAACCTAACCTAGCCCAAACTAACTTGCCGGTATCTCCATCGCTGGCCTCACAAGAGTAGGGTAGAAAATATTAGAGCACTGTAGAGCGCAGAATACCGCGTACAGCAGTGCATCGCACAAAAGTTTGAACTATCAAATCCTAACGCCACCAAATGTAACATAACCCAATGCAGCATATCTCAAACTAACGTACCGAGAACACACTTGTTGGACACCACAGAGACAACCAGATCATACTAGAGCACACTGGAGCGCAGAGATCCACCCAATTGCAGTGTACAGCACTATAGTCGACGCTATCCTATCCTAATGTATGCAATCTTAGCACAACCAAACGTAACATAACTCAACCTAACGTACCGTGGCCGCTATTCCTGGCCTCCACAGAGTCCAGCAGAACTTACTAGAGGGCAATAGGGTTCAGAATTCCATAGGGTCGCAGTGTATAGAACAGAACTCATATCTACCCTCACCTAACCCATGCAAACATAATCTAACCAAACGTATCCTACCTCAACATAACGTGCCGCGGCCAATGTTGCTGGCCTCCCCAGGGCGAAGCAGAATGTAGTAGAGCTCCGGCGTGCGCAGAAATCCACCGAATATAAGCGTTTAACATGAAAGACGTAGCTACCA
>NW_016957793.1:0-320 GCF_001483705.2 Eufriesea mexicana
GGCAAGGTCGGAGCTGGTCAGGTCAGGTCAGTTCTGGTCAGGTCAGGTCAAGTCAGGTCAGGTTAGCCCAGGTCGTGTTAGGTCAGGACAGGTCAGATGATATCAGTTCAGGTCAGTTCAGGTCAGGCCAGGTTAGGCAAGGTCAGGTCAAGTTAGATCAGGTCATGTCGGGACAGGTCATGCCAGGTCAGGTCAGGTCAGGTCAGGCCTGGTCAGGTCATGTCAGTCAGGTCACGTCAGGTCAGTCAGAACAGGTCAGGTCTGGGAAGGCCGGTTAAAGTCAGGACAGTTCAGGTCAGGTCAGGTCAGGTCAGATCAGT
>NW_016957794.1:0-675 GCF_001483705.2 Eufriesea mexicana
TGTATGGATGGGTGGTTGTATGGATGGATGGTCGTATGGAACGATCGGTGAATGGATGGATGGTAGTACGGATTGATGGCCGTATGGATGGATGTATGTATGGATGGTCTGAGGTACGGACGGTCAGATGTACGGATGAATGGATGTACGGAAGAATGGATGTATGGATGGATTAAGGCATGGATGTATGTGTGGATGGTCGTATGGATGTACGAATGTATGGATGTACGGAGGCATGTACGTATGGATGTTTGGGTGGACGAATGGATGGGTGAATGGAAGGATGAATGAATGTACGTATGGATGCTTGTATGGATGAATGCATGGATGTATGCATGGATGTATGGATGTACGAATGTATGGATGTACGGAGGCATGTACGTATGGATGTTTGGGTGGACGAATGGATGGGTGAATGGAAGGATGAATGAATGTACGTATGGATGCTTGTATGGATGAATGCATGGATGTATGCATGGATGTATGGATGGATGTATGGTTGTATGGATGTATGGATGAATGCATGTATGGATCTACGTATGTATGAATGTGTGGATGTAAGAATGAATGGATGCATGCATGTATGGATGTATGGATGTATGGACGTAAGATTGTACGAATATGTGGATGTACGGATGGATGGATGTATGGATGGATGGATGGATGCATGGATGT
>NW_016957795.1:0-901 GCF_001483705.2 Eufriesea mexicana
TTAGCCCAACCTAAACGAACCGAACGTAGCATAACTCAACCTAACCTGCCGAGGCCATTGTTGTTGGAGTTCCCACGGCTATGCGTAATATAGTAGAGCACAATACAGGGCAGATATAGTCAGTATAGCAGCGTACAGCACGAAGGTCTAAGTTAACATGACCGAGCATAAGCGACCCTAACCTACTCACACGTAACATAACACAACAAGACGTGCCGCGAATGCTATTGCTGTACTCCACGGGCACATGCAGGAAATATTGGGAAAAAGTAGAGCGCAGGATTCGGTGGATAGGGGTGTATAGCACAAAAGTCTAAACTATCCTATCCTAACCTCCCAGACGTAGCACAACCCATGGGAGTTGAGCCTTATCGAATGTGCTGAGACCACAACCGATGGCCTCCGCAGATCCATGCAGAAAATACGAGAGCACGCCAGAGCGCCGGAATCCACAGCATTGCAGTGTATAGCACATAAGTCAAACATACAATGACCAAACTTTGCCCAGCCTAACCTATCTAACCCTAGTGTAACCAAACATAACGTGACGAGGCTATTATTGCAGCCCTCCAAGAGCCAAGCGGGGCACATTAGAGCACGTTTCAGGGCTAAAATCCACCGAATAGCAGTGAATAGCACATATGCCAATGTAGTGTGTCCTGACCTGGTCAAAGGTAACATATCCAGGCGTAGCACAACTCAACCTAACATGACGAGACCACGATTGCTGCCCTCCACAGAGACAAGCAGAATGTACTAGAGAACAGTGTAGCGCAGATGTCCACCGCAATGCAGTGGACAGCGCACAAGCGGTAGCTAACGTACAATAACCTGACCTAAGCTAACCAAACCGAACGTGGCATATCTCAAAATAACATGCAGCGACCAGTGCTCCTGGCCT
>NW_016957796.1:0-533 GCF_001483705.2 Eufriesea mexicana
GTTAGGTTAGGAAAGGTAGCTTTGACCTTAGCGCAATAGTCTGCTATTAGGTGGATTCCGGCGACCTGAAGTGCTCCAGTGCATACAGCTTGGCGCTGGGAAGGCCAGTATCAGTGGCCTCGGCACGGTATGTTAGGTCAGGTTACGATCGGTGGGTTGGGTTCGTCAATGTTTGGTCAGAGTAGCCTCTACTGTTGGGCTGTACACTGCTATAGGGAGGATTACTGCGCTCTACTGTACTCTAGTATGTCCTGCTTGGCTGTGGTCAGGGCAGCAATAGCGGTCTCGGCACGTCACATTTAGTTAGGCTATGTTTGGCTATGTCCAGTTGGTTTGGTTTATGTTCGGGCGGCTTCGACTTTTCTGATATACACAACTATGGATTCCTGTGTCCCGCTCTCCACTAATGTGTTCTGCGTGGCTCCGCGGAGGCCAGCAATTGTGTCCGCGGAACTTTGGCTTGAGTTTGTTAACGTTTTGATATGTTACGATTGGTTAGGTTAGGAAAGGGATATTTGACCTTATTGCTAAGG
>NW_016957797.1:0-483 GCF_001483705.2 Eufriesea mexicana
CAATTGCTACACCACGCCAATAGCATCTTTCCTCCTTATTTATGCAAGAAAGTTAGCTCACCAAGATATTAGTAGAAAATGACATTAAAATTGAATTTTCCAACCACATTCAATATCATTGCAATGTCTATAGCATGCCAAAAGGATCATGCCTCCTTACTTATGTAAGAAAGTTTGCTCACCACAATATTAGTCGAAAATGTCAATAAAATTGAATTTTCCAACCACATTCAATATCATTGCAATGTCTATAGCATGCCAAAAGGATCATGCCTCCTTACTTATGTAAGAAAGTTTGCTCACCACAATATTAGTCGAAAATGTCAATAAAATTGAACCATCCAGCCAGATTCTATAGCGTTGCAAAGGATATAGCACGGCAACAGCATCTTTCCTCCATATTTCTGAAAAAGGGTAGCACACTACGATATTAGTCGAAAATGTCAGTAAAATTGCGTTTTACAGCCAGATTCCAGAGCATAC
>NW_016957798.1:0-939 GCF_001483705.2 Eufriesea mexicana
ACCGTCTAACTGTGTATAACACGAAAGTCGAAGCTATGCCAACCAAACATAGCATAACCTAACACAACGAACGTAACATATCAATACGTATCGTGCCACGAGCAATATGCTGTTGTACCCAGGGCCGAGCTCGGTACAATAGAGAAATGTAGAGCGCAGAAAGCCGCGGAATAGCAGCGTATAGAACGTACGTCAAAGCTATCCTACCCTGACCTAACCAATCGAAGCATTGACGAACCTAACGTAACTCAACCTACCATACCGCGGCCACTCTTGTATGCTTCCCAAGGGCCAAACAGAAAATAATAGAGGAAACAAGAGCGCAGCAATCCATAGAATAGCAGTCAATAGCAGAAAAGTCAAACATATCCAAACATAAACCAAACTAACTTACTGTAGCCAAACGTAACCTAACACAACCGAACGTGTCACAACGACAATTACTGGCCTCCGAGAGCCGAGAGGAGGCTAGTAGAGCATTGTACAGCGCAGATATCCACCGAAGAGTAGTGTGTTGCACAAAAGTCAGAGCTACACTGACCAAATATATCCTAACGTAAGCAAACCAAACAAAACCTTGCTCAACCCAAATTACCGAGACCATTATTCCTGACCTCCTCAAAGTCAAGGAGAATATACTAGAGCACAGGAGGGTGCAGAAATCGGCCCCACCGCTATGTATAGCAAGAAAGGCAAAGGTAGCCAAACCTAACCTGACCCAGCGGGACAAAACCAAACGTAGCATATCTAAACATAACGTGGCTACGCTACCATTGCTAGCCTCCCAGAACAAAGCAGAACATACTAGAGCAGGGTAGATCGCAGAAATCCACCGTATAGCACATAAGTTAAAGCTGTCCTGCTCTAACCAAACAAATATTAACATAGCCAAACGTAACATATCTCAAACTATCGTGCCACGACCGCTATTGCTGGTCT
>NW_016957798.1:4804-5039 GCF_001483705.2 Eufriesea mexicana
TGGTTAGATTGGGTGTGCGTGGAGAGCTTCGGCATTTCCGCTATACACTGCTAGTCTATGGGTTTCTGAGCTCCGCTCCTATCTAATATGTTCTGCTGCGATATTGCGAGGTCAGCAATAGTGGTCGCGGCTCGTTAACTTGAGCACGGCTTCGCTTGGCTACGTTAGGTTAGTTTGGGTTGGGTTATGATAGCTTTGTCTTTTCAGCTGTGCACTACTAATCTATGGATTTCTG
>NW_016957799.1:0-764 GCF_001483705.2 Eufriesea mexicana
TGCAATGACATATAATCTGGATGGAAAATCCAATTTTATTGACATTTTCGGCTAATATCGCGGCGAACTGACCTCCTTACATAAATAAGGAGGAAAGATGCTTTTGGCGTGCTATGGCCATTGTAGCGCGATAGAATCTGGCTGGACAATCCAATATTGACATTTTCGAATGATATCGTGGTGAGGTAACTTTCTTGCATATATAAGGAGGAAAGATTCTATTGGCGTGCTATAGCCGTCGCAATGCTATAGAATCTGGCTGGAAGATTCAATTTTACTGACATTGACGTCTAATATCGGGGTGAGCTAACAGTCCTGCATAAATAAGGAGGAAAGATTCTATTGGCGTGCTACATCCATTGCAATGACATATAATCTGAATGGAAAATCCAATTTTATTGACGTTTTCGGCTCATATCGCGGTGAGCTAACCTCCTTGGATAAATAAGGAGGAAAGATGATTTTGGCGTGCTATGTCCATTGTAGTGCGATAGAATCTGGCTGGACAATCCAATTTTATTGACATTTTCGAATGATATCGTGGTGAGGTAACTTTCTTGCATATATAAGGAGGAAAGATTCTATTGGCGTGCTATAGCCGTCGCAATGCTATAGAATCTGGCTGGAATATTCAATTTTATTGACATTGTCGTCTTATATCGGGGTGAGATAACTTTCTCGCATAAATAAGGAGGAAAGACTCTATTGGCGTGCTATACCCATTGCAATGACATATAATCTGAATGGAAAATCCAATTTTATTG
>NW_016957800.1:0-621 GCF_001483705.2 Eufriesea mexicana
GCGCTCTACATTGCTCTACTATATTCTGCTCGAATCTTGGTAGCCGAGGAATAGTGTTCGTGGCACAGCAGTCCGTGCTATGTTATGCTTGGTTTGGTTGGATAGGTTATGTTTGGGAAGGTTATGTTAGATTACGTTAGGTAGAGTATTTTAGAGTCTTGTGCTATACACTGCTGTTCGGAGGATTTCTAGCTTCTGCTGTTCTCTAACATGCTCTGCTTGTCTCAGGCGAGGCCAGCAATATTGATCTCGTCAGACTATGTTGAGTTACACTACGTTTTGGTAGGTTAGGTGAGGACAAGTTAGGTTACTTTATCTTCCACTTTTGTGCTATACACTGCAATGCGGTTAATTTATGCTCTCTGCCCTGCTCTAGTATATTCTGATTGGTTCTGTCGAGGCCAGAAGTGGTCGTCACGGTGCGTTAGCTTAAGATAGGTTACGTGTGCTCTTGTTACGTTTGGCTGGGTTAGCATACGTTGGCCTCGACTTGTGCGCTACGCGCTGCTGTTCGGTCGACTTGTGCTTTCTCGTGTGCCCTAATATGTTCTGCTTGTTCCTGGGAAGGCCGGCAATATTGTTCTCGTCACGTTACCTTGTGTTGCACAACGTTCGGGTAGG
>NW_016957801.1:0-912 GCF_001483705.2 Eufriesea mexicana
GTGCCGATACCAGCATTGCTGGCCTCACAAGAGCCATCCAGAAAATATTCGAAGAGTAGAAGTGGAGCGCAGGAGTCGCATGATAGCGGTGTATAGCACAGACGTCTAAACTATCCCGTAATAACCTCACCGAACGTACCATAACCAAGCGTGGCATAGCTCAACGTAACGTGCCGAGACCTCTACTGCAGGCCTCTCCAAATCCAAGCAGCATATACTAGAGCACAGCAGGGCGCGGGAATCCACCGCATTGCATTTCATAGCACAAAAGTCAAACATATCCTGACATAACCTGACCTTACATTACCTACCCGAACGTCGTGTATCTAAACATAACGTGAAGAGACCGATAATGCTGGCATCGCCCGAGACAGGCAGAGCACATTATAGCACATTAGATCGCAGAAATCCACCGAATAGCAGTGAATGGCGCATAAGTCAAAGTAGCCCGTCCTAACCTAGTCAAACGTAACATTCCCAAACGTTACATAACTCTACACCACTTGACGAGACCACTACTGATGTCCTCCACACTGACAAGCAGAATGGACTAGAGCAAAGTAGAGCGCAGATATCCACCGTACTGCAGTGAAGAGCACAAGAGCCGTTGATACCCTAACAAAACCTGACATAACTTGAGATAAACGAAAGTATCATAACTAATCATAACGTGCCACAACTACAGTTCCTGGCCTCTCCGTAGCCAATAGCCGAGCAGAATGTAGCAGAGCACAGTAGATCACAGAAATGCAACTGATAACAGTGTACACTGCGAAAGTCAATGCTATCCTAACCAAACTTAGCCTAACCCAAACTAACCAAACGTAGCCTACCTCAACCTGACGTGCCACGACCACTATTGCTTGCCACCCGAGAGTCGATCCGAGTACAGTACAGCAATGTAGAGCGCTG
>NW_016957802.1:0-301 GCF_001483705.2 Eufriesea mexicana
CAAACACTGCGTAGAATAATAATTAATAATAAATTAATTAGGGACAAATCTATATCGAAAAGTATATTAGAAAGTTCCTGAAGGATCTGTCTTTACGATGCAATTATAAAAGTTCATAAATTAATCGCAGGAATTGAGTAATTAATTAATCTTCTAATAAAAGTACAAAAAGGAACAGTAAGCGCCACCTATGATTTTTATCTGGAAGCTTTTGCTCCGTTAGTTCCAATATATAACTATAGGCGGCGCTGACTGTTCCTTTTTGAAGTTTTATTAAAAGATTAATTAATTACTCAATTCC
>NW_016957803.1:0-497 GCF_001483705.2 Eufriesea mexicana
GGATGTATTGATGGCTGGATGTATGAGTGGATGGATGTATGGATGGATGTACGTATGGATGTACGTATGGATGTGTGTATGGGTGTATGTCTGGTTGTATGGATGAATGGATGTATGGACTTATGGATGTGTGGATGTATTAATGTACGGATGGATGTATGGATGGATAGATGTGTGGATCGATGGATTTATGGATGGGTACTTGTAAAGATGGATGGATGTATGGTTCGATGGATGTATGGATGGGTGGATTTATGGATGGATGGATGTATTTATGGATGGATGTATTAATGTATGGACGTTTGTATGGATGGATGTATGAATGTATGGCCGTATTTGCGTTATGGATGTACGGATGTATGTATGCATGGATGTATGGATGTAAGAATAAATGGATGTACTGAAGCGTGGATGTGTGGATGTGTGGGTGGACAAATGGATGGGTGAATGGACGGAAGAGTGGATGTATGTATGGATGCTTGTATGGATGAATGTAT
>NW_016957804.1:0-1245 GCF_001483705.2 Eufriesea mexicana
TCTATTCACCAAGCTATAACAGGTTATAGATTTTGAATAGACCTATTCTCTGGCGAGTAGATCACTGTACCTGCCATTGTATTGAAGGCGTTGCGCGATCTATTCACCAAGCTATAACAGGTTATACATTTTGAATAGACCTATTCTCTGGCAAGTAGATGGCTGTACTTGCCATTGCATTGAAGGCGTTTGGCGATCTATTCACCCTGATAGAACAGGATATAGATTTTGAATAGACCTATTCTCTGGCATGTACATGGGTGTACTTGCCATTGGATTGAAGGCGTTATGCTATCTAATCACCAAGCTATGACAGCTTATTGATTTTGAGTAGACTGATTCTCTGGCAAGTAGATGGTTGTACTTGCCATTGGATTGAAGGCGTTAGGCGATCTATTCACCAAGCCATAACAGGTTATAGATTTTGAATAGAGGCAAGTAGATGTATGTACTTGCCATTGGATTGATGGCGGTAGGCAATCTGCTCACCAAGCTATAAAAGACAATAGATTTTGAATAGACCTATTCTCTGGCATGTAGATGGCTGCAATAGCTATTGGATTGAAGGCGATAGGCGATCTATTCACCAAGCTACAATGGATTATATATTTTGAATAGACCTATTCTCTGGCATGTAGATGGCTGCAATAGCTATTGGATTGAAGGCGATAGGCGATCTATTCACCAAGCTACAATGGATTATATATTTTGAATAGACCTATTCTCTGGCAAGTAGATGCCTCTACTTGCCATTGTATTGAAGGCGTTAAGACGTCTGTTCACCAAGTTATAACATGTTATAGATTTTGAATAGACCTATTTTCTGGTCAGTGGATGTATGTACTTTCCATTGGATTGAAGGCGGTTGGCGAACTATTCGCCAAGCTATAACAGAATATTGATTTTGAATAGGTTTATCATCTGCCAAGTGGATGGCTGTAATTGTCGTTGGATTGAAGGCCTTAGGGGATCTATTCACCAAGCTATGGCAGCTAATAGGTTTTGAATAGACCTATACTCTGGCAAGTAAATGGCTGTACTTGCCATTGGATTGAAGGCGTTAGGCGATCTAATCACCAAGCTATGACAGCTTATATATTTTGAGTTGACCTTTGCTCTGGCGGGTAGATCGCTGTACTTGCCGTTAGGTTGAAGGCGTTACGCGATCTATTCACCAAGCTGTAACAGGTTATAGATCTTGAATAGACCTATTCTCTGGCAAGTAGATGGCTGTACTTGCCATTG
>NW_016957805.1:0-494 GCF_001483705.2 Eufriesea mexicana
TGCTGCTGGCACCCCCAGAGTCAAGCAGAATGTGGTAGAGCACAGTAGATCATAGAAACCCTCCGAATAACAATGCATGGCAGGAAAGTCAAAGCTGTCCTTACCAAACTTGACATAACCTAACTTAACGGAACGTAGTCTATATCAAAGTAACGTGCAGCGACCGCTATTGCTCGCCACCATATATCCGAGCAGAGAATTGAACAGCAATGAAGAGCGCAGGAATCAACCGTCCAGCATCGTTTAGAACAAAGGTCAAAGTGGTCCTGGCCAAACATTCCTTACCTATCCCAACGAAACGAAACCTAACTCAAACTAACGTTGTGGGATCACTATCACTGGCCACCCCAGAGCCAAGCAGAGCATATTAGAGCAAGGTAGAGCATGCGCAGATAACCCACAGAATAGCAGTGTACAGCACAAGAGTCGGAGAGGCATATCTTAACCTAATCAAACGTAACATAACCAAACGCAACACATCTCAACCTAACATG
>NW_016957806.1:0-541 GCF_001483705.2 Eufriesea mexicana
CAGTGTATAGCAAAAAGGTCAGAGCAATACCAACCAAACCTATATGAACCTAGCCAAGCCATGTGTAACATTACTCAATATTGCGTGCCGAGACCTCGATTGCTGGCATCCCCAGGGCACAGCAGAGCATACTAGAGCACAGCAGAGCGCAGAAGTCCACCGAATAGCAGTGAACAGCAAAAGAATCAAAGCTATCCTCTCGTAACCTAACCAATCGTAACACAGCCACACGCAACCCATATTAATCTAACGTGCCGCGACCACTATTGTTGGCCTTGACAGAGCAGTGCAGACCATGTTAGTGGAGAGTAGAGCACAGAAATCCATGGAATCGCAGTGTATAGCAGAAATGTCAATGCTTTTCGCACCCAACCCAAGCTAATGTAACCTAACAGAGCGTAGCATGCGGCAACGTAACGTGCCGCGACCGCCATTGCTGGCCACCCCAAGGCCAACCAGAAAACGTCATAGCACAGTGGGGCGCGGAAATCCGCCGAAAATCAGTGTGTAGCACGAAAGTCGACGCAACCCTAACCGAACA
>NW_016957807.1:0-680 GCF_001483705.2 Eufriesea mexicana
TCTGGGGATGCAAGCAATAGAGGCCACGGCGCGTTAGGTTGAGTTAAGCGACCTTCGTCTATGCTACTTTTGGCTATGTTAGGAAGGGTAGCTTCAAATATTGTGGTATGCACTGCGATTGTATGGGCTTCAGCGCTCTGCTTCCCCTATTGTGTTCTGCTTGGCTCTCAGGAGGGCAGCAATAGTGGCCTCGGCGCGTTAGGATGAGTGGGGTTATGTTTGGTTACGCTTCGTTTGGGTAGGTTCGGATTGGATAGCTTAGGATTTTGTGCTTTACACAGCTGTTCCGAGGATTTCTGCTCTCTACTGTGATCTAATACTCCCTGCTTTGCTCTGGGTATTCCATAAATAGTGGCCGCGTCGCGTTATGTTGTGTTAGAGTTAGGTTACGTTAGGTTTGGTTACGTTCATTTATGTTATGCTAGGGTATCTCTGACTTTCGCGCTATGCACTTCCATTCTATGGACCTATACGCTCTACTGTCCCCTAATATGCCCTGCTTGGTGATGTGGTGGTCGGCAATGGTTGGATAGACACGTTAGGTTGGGATTCGTTACGTTCGGTTAGGTTAGGAAAGTTCGGGTTAGGTTTGGATATCTTTTACTTTTCCGCTTTACGCTTCAATGCGACGGATTTCTGCGCTCAACTGTGCTCTAGTATATTCTGCTGGGCTCTGGGGA
>NW_016957808.1:0-535 GCF_001483705.2 Eufriesea mexicana
CCATCGAATCACAGTGCAAAGCGCAACAGTCGAAGCTAACCTATACTAACATGTCGGAACGTAGCACAGCCGCACGCAGCTTAACTCGAACTAACGTGCCGCGACAACAATTGCTGGCATCCCCAGAGCCGAGCAGACCATATGAGACCAAAGTAGAGAGTAGTAGTCCACCAAATGGCAGTGTACAGCATAAAAGTCAAAAATATCATAGCCTAACCAGGCCAAACATGGCATGCCCAAAGTCAAAGCTATCCCAAGCTAATCCGACGTAAGGTAACATAGCCAAGCGTAATGTAACTCAGCCTATCGCGCCACGACAACCATTGCCGGCCTCCTCAGGGCCATGCAAAACACATCAAACGAGAGTAGGGCGCAAAAATGCGTAAAATCGCGGTCTATGGCGGCAAAGTCAAAACTGTCCAAATCGAACCCATGCAAACGTTAACCAGTCAATCGTGATCTAGCTCGGCCCAACATGCCGCGGCCTCTGTTTCTGGTCCCGCCAGAGCGAAGCAGAGCATAGTAGAGCACAGCG
>NW_016957809.1:0-729 GCF_001483705.2 Eufriesea mexicana
TCTCTGGCAAGTAGGTGTCTGTACTTGCCATTCGATTGAAGGCGTTAAGCGATCTATTCACCAAGCTATAACAGGTTAGAGATATCGAATAGACCTATTCTCTGGCAAGTAGATAGCTGTACTTGAAATTGGGCTGAAGGCGTTAGGCCATATATTCACCAAGCTGTAACAGGTTATAGATTCTAAATAGATCTGTTGTCCGGCAAGTAGGTGACTGTACTTGCCATTGGATTGAAGGCGTTAAGCGATCTATTCACCATGCTATAACAGGTAAAAGATTTCGAATAGACCTACTCTCTGACAAGTAGATGGCTGTACTTGCCATTGGATTGAAGGCGTTAGGCGATCTATGCACCAAGCAGTAACCGGTAACAGATTTTGAATAGACCCATTCACTTGCAAGTAGATGGCTGTTCTTGCCATTGTATTGAAGGCGTTAGGCGATCTATGCACCAAGCAGTAACCGGTAACAGATTTTGAATAGACCCATTCACTTGCAAGTAGATGGCTGTTCTTGCCATTGTATTGAAGGCGTTAGGCGATCTATGCACCAAGCAGTAACCGGTAACAGATTTTGAATAGACCCATTCACTTGCAAGTAGATGGCTGTTCTTGCCATTGTATTGAAGGCGTTAGGCGATCTAATCGCAAAGCTGTGACAGCTTGTAGATTTTTAGTAGACTTATCCTCTGGCAAGTAGATGGCTGTACTTGCCATTGGATTGAAGGC
>NW_016957810.1:0-474 GCF_001483705.2 Eufriesea mexicana
GGGAGGCCGGCAGTATAGAACAAGTCACGATATGTTGAGTTACACCACGTTCGGGTAGGTTAGGTTAAGTCAGCCCTAATCACGGTGCGTTCGACTTTTGTGCTATACACTGCTATGCGGTGGACTTCTGCGCTCTGCTGTGGAGCAGTATTTTCTGAGTAGCCCTGTCGAGGACAGCAATAGCAGTCTCGGTACGTTAGGTTGAGTTTGGCTACGTTCGCTTACGTTACGTTCGGTTAGGTTAGGATAGAATAGCTAAGACATTTGTGCCACGCACTGCCACTCTGCGGATTTCCATGGTATAATGTGCTCTACCACAATCTGCTTGGCACTGTGGAGGCCAGGAGCATTATTCGAGGCACGTTATTTAAACTGTGCCACGTTTCCATGTGTTGAGTTGTGTTTGGCTAGGTTTGGATATCCCCGACTTTAGTGCTATACACTGCCATTCTGATGACTTCTTCGCTCTACATT
>NW_016957811.1:0-1734 GCF_001483705.2 Eufriesea mexicana
GCGGCACGTTATATTGAGTTAGGCTACGTATGATTGGCTTATGTTAGAATATGTTTCGTTATGGTTGCTTCGATTTTCGTGCTATGCACTATTATTCGCCGGGTTCATGTGATCTACTGTGCTCTACCCTATTCGGCTTTGCTCTGGAGAGTCCGATAGCTGTGTCCGCGGCACGCCCTGTTGAGTTGCGCTGCGGTCGGTTGGGTTAGGTTAGGTCAGGTTATGTTAGTGTATCTACGACTTTTGTGCTGTTCACCGCAATGCGGATGATTTCTGCGTATTACTGTGCTCTTGTTCATTCTGCTTGTCTCTGTGGAGACCAGCAATAGTAGTCTCTCCATGTTAGGTAGAAATAGGCTACTTTTGGGTATGTCACGTTTGGCTAGGTTAGGATAGGCTACTATGACTTTCGTGCTTTACACTGCTTCTCGGCAGATTTCTGTGATCTTCTGTGCTCTACTACATCTGCCTTGCTCTGGGGAGGCCAGGACCCTTGGTCGCGGCACGCTATGTTAAGATACGGTACGTTGGGGTGGGCTTAGTTAGGTCAGCTTGGGTTAGGTTATCTTCGACTTTCGTGCCATACACTGCTATTCGGTTCTTTCCTGTGTCCTACTGCGCTGTACTGCATTCTTCATGGCTCATGGAGGCCGGAAGCAGCGGTCTCGGCACGATAGGTTGAGTTATGCTACGAACGGGTATGTTACGTTTGGTGATGATGGGATATGATAGCTCATACTTTTGTGCTGTACACTGATATCCGCAGATTTCTGTGCTCCACTGTGTTCTAATACTTTCTGCTTGGCTATGTGGAGGCCAGGAGCAGTGGTCGCGAAACGTCATGCATGGTTATACTGCTTTCGGTTAGGTTACAGTAGGTCAAGTTGGGTTAGGGTACTTACGGCTTTTGTGCCATTCACTGCAATGCGGTGGATGGTAGATTTCTGCGCTCTACTGTGCTCTAGTACATTCTGCTTGTCGCTGCCGGTGCAAGGAATAGTGGCCTCGTAACGGTAGGTTGCGTCAAACTAGGTTTGGATACGCCACGTTCGGTCAGGTTAGTATAGGCTATTTCGTATTTGCGCTGAACACAGCTAATCGGTGAGCTTCAGCGCTCTAATTTGCTCCAACATGCTCTTCTTGGCTCTGGGGTGAACAGTAATAGTGTTATCAGCAGATTAGTTTGAGTAAGGTTACTTTCCGTTAGGATAAGATAGGAAGGTCCAGTTAGGGTTTCTTTGATTTTTGTGCCATAAACGGCTATTCCGTGGATTCCTGCGATCTACGTCGCTCTACTATGCCCTGCTCGACTCTGGGGATGCGAGCAATAGTCACCGTTGCTCGCTAGGTTGAGCTATGTTGCGATTGGTTAGACCATGTTAGGAAATATTTGGCATGGTCCGCTTTGACTTTCGTGCTGTACACTGTTTTTCGGTGGATTTCAATGATCTACTGTGCTTTACTATATTCTACTCTGCTCTAAGGGTGCCAGCCGCAGTGATCGCGGCACGCTCAGGTGAGTTACGCTACCTTTGGTTTGGCTATGTTAGGTCAGGTTATGTTAGGATAACATCGACTTTTGTTCTATTCACTGCTATTCGACCGCAAACTACTGTGCTCCAGTGTACTCCGCTTGTCTCTATGGAGGTCAGAAATAAATATCTCGCTATGTTAGGTTGAGTTAGGTTGCGCCTGGATATGTAATGTCTGGCTTGGCTAGGACAGGCTAGTTTG
>NW_016957812.1:0-671 GCF_001483705.2 Eufriesea mexicana
TGTAAAGCAGAAAAGTCGAAGCTAATCAATCCCAACCATAGCTAACGTAACCTAACCGTACGTTGCGTATTTCAACCTAACTTGGAGAGACCACTATTACTGGCATTCTCAGAGCCATATTGAAAATACATGATCGCAGTGGAGCGCCGATATCCGCCGAATAGCAGTGTGTATCACAAAAGTCAAAGATATCCTGACCAAGCATGGCCTAACCAGACCTAACCAAACGAAGACACTATACTCAACGTTATGTGCGGATACCACTACTGCTGGCCCTCCCAGATACAAACTGAACATATTGGAGTAGAGCAGAGTGCAGATATCCGCCGAGTAGCAGTGTATAGGGTAAAAGACGGCGCCTTCACCTCCTAACGTAGCCAACCGTAACGTAACCAAACGTATCCTAATGCAACTTAACGTGATGCGACTACTATTGCTGGCCTCCAAAGTGCCAAGCGAAACATATTAGAGGATAGTAGAGCGCAGAAATCCATAGAATAGCAGTGTTTAGTACAAAAGTCAAAGCGATCGTAACCTAACACAACGTAACCTAACATACCGACGCGTAATCTAACATATCCTAGCGAACCGTGACCGCTATTGCTGGAGTCCCACGCGTCGAGCAGGATACAGTAGAGCAACGTAAAACGCTGATATCCGCCGAAAAGCAG
>NW_016957813.1:0-1001 GCF_001483705.2 Eufriesea mexicana
AAGTCATTTCACCACGATATAAGTCGAAAATGACAATAAAATTGAATTTTCCAGGACGATTCTGTAGCATTGCAATGTGTATAGCAGGTGAGTAGAATCTCTCCTGCTTATTTATGCAAGAAAGCTGGCTCACCGCGATATTAGTCGAAAATATAGATAAAATTGAATGTTTCATCCAGATTCTATAGCATTGCAATGGTTATCGCTTGCCAATATACTCTTTCCTCCTTGTTTATGCAAGAGAGCTAGCTCACCACGATATTAATCGAAAATGACAATAAAATTGAATTTTCCATCCAGATTCTATAGCATTGCAATGGTTATCGCTTGCCAATATACTCTTTCCTCCTTGTTTATGCAAGAGAGCTAGCTCACCACGATATTAATCGAAAATGACAATAAAATTGAATTTTCCATCCAGATTCTATAGCATTGCAATGGTTATCGCTTGCCAATATACTCTTTCCTCCTTGTTTATGCAAGAGAGCTAGCTCACCACGATATTAATCGAAAATGACAATAAAATTGAATTTTCCATCCAGATTCTATAGCATTGCAATGGCAGGAGCACGCCAATAGAATCTTCCCTCCTTATTTATGGAAGAAAGTTAGCTCACCACGATATTTGTCAAAAATGTCATTAAAATTGAATTTTCCAGGACGATTCGATTGCATTGCAGTGCCTATAGCACGCCAATAGAATCTTTCCTCCTTATTTATGCAAGGAAGTTGGCTCACCACGATATTAGTCGAAAATATCAATAAAATTGATTTTTCCAGCATGATTCTATAGCATTGCAATGCCTATAGCATGCCAACAGAGTCTTTCCTCCTGGTTTATGGAAGAAAGATAGCTCACCGCCATAAAGTCGAAAATGTCAATAAAATTGAATATACCAAGCACATTCTATATCATTGCAGTGGCTATAGCATACCAGAAGAATATTTCCTCCTTATTTATGCGAGGAAGGTTGCGCGCCACAGTATTATTCGAAAATGTC
>NW_016957814.1:0-549 GCF_001483705.2 Eufriesea mexicana
GTCAGGTTAGGATAGCTTTGACTTTTTTGCTGTACACTGTCGTTGTGTGGACCCCTGCGCTCTACTCTCCTATAATATTATCTTCTTGGCGATGGAGAGGACAGCAATAGTTGGCTAGACACGTTACGTTGGGGTAGGATACGCTTTGTTATGTTAGGCTAGGTCACGTTGAGTTAGGTTATCCTCTACTTTTCTGCTTTACAGTTCAATGCGGCGGATATCTGCATTCTACTCTCCCCTAATATTTTCCACTTTGCTCTGGGCAGGTCATGAGTAGTGGTGTAGGCACGTTAGTTTGAGTTAGGTTACGTTTGGTTATGTTTCGTCTGGTTATGTTAGGATACAATTACTTGGACTTTTGCCCTATAAACAGCTATTCCGTGGATTTCTGCGCTTTTCGCTGCTCTACTATTACCCGCTTGACTCTGGGGAAGCCAGCAACAGTGGTAGTGGCACGTTTGTATGAGATAGGCTACGTTTGGTCAGGCAAGGTTTGGTTAGGTTGGGATAGGATAGCTTTGACGGTTGTGCTCTACAGTTATATTCGGT
>NW_016957815.1:0-582 GCF_001483705.2 Eufriesea mexicana
TGAGCCACGATCGGTTTTGTTACGCTTGGCTATGTTAGTAGGGGCTAACTTTGTCTTTAGTGCGGTATTCTGCAATTATCTGGATTCCTGCGCCCTACATGGCTGGAATATTTTCTGCTTTGCACTGGCAAAGCTAGCAATGGTGGTCTCGGCACGTTATGATGAGTCAGGCTACGTTCGGTTAGGATGCGTTTGGCTACGTATGGTAAGGGCGGCTTCATCTTTTGTGCTGTACGCTTGTATTCGGTGGATTTCTGCGATCTACTGTGCCCTAGTATGTCCTGCTTGTCTCTGTCGAGGGCATCAACAAGCGTCTCGGCACGTTAGGTTGTGTCAGGCTATACTTGGTTATGTCCTGTTAGTTTTGGTTATGCTTGTATTGCTTTGACTTATCTGATATACACAGCGATTATATGGATTTCTGCGTCCCACTCTTCACTAACGTGATCCGCTTGACTCTGGGGAGGCCAGCAATACTGCAGGTCGTTAGGCTGAGTTGTGTTACGTTTGGTTATGTTTCGATTGGCTGGGTTAGGTGCACATAGCTTTGACTTCAGTGACATATTCTTCTGATAGGTGGAT
>NW_016957816.1:0-791 GCF_001483705.2 Eufriesea mexicana
CCATACATCCACCCATCCATAAATCCATCCATCCATACACCCATACATCCATACATACATCCACACAAACGTCCGTCCGTACATCCATCCATACATCCATTCATACACATACCCATACGTCCATCCACACATATATCCATCCATACATCCAACCATGAATATATCCATCCCTCCATACTTCCATCCAACAACACATAGATCCATCCATACATACATCCATACATGTATCCGTACATGCACCCATACAGACATCAATACAAGCATCCATACATCCATCCATACAAACAGCCATACATACACCCATACATCCATACATCCCTCCATCCAGCCATCCATACATCCTCAAATGCATACATCCATTCAACCATAAATCAATACCTCCACACATCCATACATCCATACGTACATTCATTCACACTTCCGTACATCCATACATCCATACATCCATATATACATCCACACATACACCCACACATACATCGATACATACATCCATACGTACATCCATACATCCATTCATCAATACATCCATACATCCATACATACAACCATACATACATCCATATATACATACGTCAGTACACCCATACATTCGAACATCCATACAGCCGCACTTCCCTACATTCAGACATCCATACATCCACACAACTGTACATCCATTCATTCATACATACGTACATACATAAATCCATACTTCCATACATCCAATTCCATACGTCCATCCATCAATACATCCATACATTCAGACGTCCACACAACCATCCAACCATACATCCGTACATCCATCACAC
>NW_016957817.1:0-227 GCF_001483705.2 Eufriesea mexicana
TATCGACTACTGTCGTGCGAGCTATCTCTCTTGCATATATAAGGAGGAAAGATTCTACTGGCGAACTATAGTCTTTGCAAACATATAGTGTCTGGCTTGAAAATTCAATTTTTTGACGTTTTCGACAAGTATCGTAGCGAACAAACTTCCTTGTATGAATAAGGACGATAGATACAATTGGCGTGATATAGAAATTGAAATGCAGTAGAATCTGGCTGGAAAATACA
>NW_016957817.1:329-670 GCF_001483705.2 Eufriesea mexicana
TAGAATCTGGCTGGAAAATACATTTTTGTCGACATTTTCGACTTATATCGTGGTGACCTTGCTTTCTTGGCTATATAAGGAGTAAAGATTCTACCGGCGCGCTGTAGCTATTGCAATTCTATATAGTCTGCCTGGAAAATTCAATTTTATGGACATTTTCGACTGATATCGTGATGCGCGACCTTTCCTGCATAAATAATGAGGAAAGATTCTATTGGCCTGCTGTAGCCATAGCAATGCTATAGAATCTGGCTGGAAAATACATTTTTATTGACATATTCGACTAATATCGTGGTGACCTAGCTTTCTTGCAAAAATAAGGAGGAAAGATACTAGTGGCG
>NW_016957817.1:820-1113 GCF_001483705.2 Eufriesea mexicana
TGCCTGGAAAATTCGATGTTATCGACATTTTCGGCTAGTATCGTGGTGAGCAAGCCAACATGCATTAATAAGGATAAAATATTCTATTGGCGTGCAATAGCCATGTCAGTGGAGTACAATCTGTCTGGAAAATTCAATTTTATTGACATTATCGACTACTGTCGTGCGACCTAACTCTCTTGCATATATGAGGAGGAAAGATTCTACTGGCGTACTATAGTCATTGCAAACATATAGTGTCTGGCTGGAAAATTCAATTTTTTTGACGTTTTCGACTATTATCGTGGTGACCT
>NW_016957817.1:1168-2173 GCF_001483705.2 Eufriesea mexicana
TATAGAAATTGAAATGCAGTAGAATCTGGCTGGAAAATACAATATTATTGACGTTTTCGACTAATATCGTTGTGGGCTAATTTTCGTGCATAAATATGGAGGAAAGCTACTAGTGGCGTGAAATAGCCATTGGAATGCTATCGAATCTCGACGGAAATACATTTTTATCGACATTTTCGATCAATATCGTGGTGACCTTGCTTTCTTGTGTATATAAGCAGTAAAGATTTTACTGGCGTGCTGTAACTATCGCAATTCAATAGAGTCTGGCTGGAAAATTCAATTTTATGGTACATTTTCGACTGATATCGTGATGCGCGAACTTTCCTGCATAAATAATGAGGAAAGATTCTATTGGCGTGCTGCAGCCATTGCAATGCTACCCAATACGGCTGAAAAATACAATTTTTTTGACATTTTCGACTTATACCGTGGACACATAATTTTCTTGAAAAATAAGAGCGATAGATACTGTTGGTGTGATATAGCCATTGAAATGCTATAGAATCTGCCAGGAAAATTCAATATTATTGACGTTTTCGACTAATATTGTGGTGGGCTAATTTTGGTGCATAAATAAGGAGGAAAGACTATAGTGGCGTGCTATAGCCATTGCAATGCTATAGAATATGGCAGGAAAATACATTTTTATTGACATTTTCGTCTCATATCGTGGTGAAATAACTGTATTGATCGACTAACATCGTGGTGAGCTACATTACCTGCATAAATAATGAGGAAAGATCCTATTGACGTGCTATAGCCATTGCAATGGCAAAGAATCTGGCTCGAATAATCAATATTATTGACGTTTTCGACTAATATCGTGGCGACCTATCTTTCTTGCATATATAAGGAGGAAAGATTCTACTGGCGTACTATAGTCATTGCAATCCTATAGAATCTGGCTGGAAAATTCAATTTTCTTGACGTTTTTGACTCATATCGTGGTGACCTAGCTTTCTCGAGTATATAAACGGGAAAGATTCTACTGGCGTGCAGCAG
>NW_016957818.1:0-904 GCF_001483705.2 Eufriesea mexicana
CTAACTTGCTGCCCTAAGTAAGGAGGAAAGATCCATCTGGAGTGCTATAGCCATTGCAATGCAGTACAGTCTGGCTGGGAAACTCAATTTTATTGAGATTTTTGACTAATATCGCGGAGAGCTAACTATCTTGCACAAATAAGGAGGAAAGATTCTATTGGCGTGCTATAGCCATTGCAATGCAGTACAGTCTGGCTGGGAAACTCAATTTTATTGAGATTTTTGACTAATATCGCGGAGAGCTAACTATCTTGCACAAATAAGGAGGAAAGATTCTATTGGCGTGCTATAGCCATTGCAATGCAGTACAGTCTGGCTGGGAAACTCAATTTTATTGAGATTTTTGACTAATATCGCGGAGAGCTAACTATCTTGCACAAATAAGGAGGAAAGATTCTGTTGGCATGCTATAGGCATTGCAATGCTATATAATCATGCTGGACAGTTCAATTTTATTGAAATTTTCGAATAATATCGTTGTGAGCTAACTTTCTTCCATAAATAAGGCGGAAAGATTCTATTGGCGTGCTATTGCCATTGCAATGCTATAAAATCTGGATGGAAAATTCAGTTTTAGTGACACCTTCGTCCAATATCGTGGTGACCTTACTTTCCTGCATAAACAAGGAGGAAAGACTATATTGGCAAGCTATAACCATTGCAATGCTTTAGAATGTGGCCGGAAAGTTCAATTTTATTGACATTTTCGACTAAAATTGTGTTGAGCTAACTTTCGTCCATAAATCAGGAGGAAAGATTCTGTTGGTATGCCATAGGCATTGCAATGCTATAGAATCTTGTTAGAAAATCCAATTTTATTGACATTTTTGGCTAATTTCGTGGTGAGCCAACTTCCTTGCATAAGCAAGGAGGAAAGATACTTTTTGCGTGCTATAGCCATTGC
>NW_016957819.1:0-538 GCF_001483705.2 Eufriesea mexicana
CACTGTTATTCGTTGCATTTCGGCGATCAGCTGTGCTCTAATACATTCTGCCTGCCTTTGTGGGTGACAGCAATAGTTATCCCGTCATGCTAGGTTGAGTTGTGTTACGTTCGTTTATTTCTCGTTTGTATAGGTTAGGATAGGCTACTTCGACTTTTCCTCTATACACAGCTATTACGTGCATCTCTGCGCTATAATGTGTTCTAATATGCTCAGCTTGGCTCCGGAGGCCAGCAATATTGGTCTTGACACGTTAGGTTTTGTTAGGTTACGTTTGGTTTGGTAAGGTTGGATTAAGGTCGGTCTGGTTAACATAGACTTTCGTGCAATACACACTGCACGTTAGGCATAGTTGTTCTACGTTTGAGGGTAAAGATTGGTCAGGCTTGGATAGGATGCCTTCGTCTTTCGTGATGTACAGTGCTGTATGGAGGCTCTCTGTGCTCTACTGTACTCAAGTAGATTCTTCTTGTCCCTGGTAAGGCCGGCAGCAGGGTTCATGGCACGTTAGGTTAGGTTAGGTTACGTTTCCTTATAT
>NW_016957820.1:0-499 GCF_001483705.2 Eufriesea mexicana
ACAGAATAACTCAACCTAACATGCCGCGACCACAATTACTGGCGCCTCAGGAGACGAGCAGCGCGTGATAGCACAGGACAGATCGCAGAAGTCCATAGGATAGCAGCGTGTAGCGCAAAAGACAAAGATATCCCTACCTAAATCAGGATAACCTTCCATAGCCAATCGCAATTTAACACAACCTAACGTGCCGTGGCCACTATTCCTGGCACACACAGATTCGAGTAGAGTATAGTAGAGCAACAAAGAGCGCAGGAATCCTCCGAATAGCAGTGTATATCACAAAAGTCAAATTTGTCGTATCACATCCTAGCAAAACCAAACGTAACATAACATGGCCTAACGTGCCATGACCACTAATTTTGGCCTCCCCAAAGCCAAGCAGAACATACTAGAGGAGAGCGGAGAGCAGAAAACGATAGAATGGGAGTGAATTGCAGTAAGGTAGAGGCTATCCGAAGCTAACCCATGCTAACATATTCTAACCAAACGGATCGCA
>NW_016957821.1:0-1092 GCF_001483705.2 Eufriesea mexicana
GCTGTGCAATGTTGAAGAATTCTAAGATAATATCATCTATCATAATTTATCTCTGTCTTTGATATTTAATTTGTCTTCTATTTCCAGGTTTTATTTATCCTTTATTTCTATGTTTAATTTGTCTTTTACTTCCAGGTTCAATTTTTCTTTTACTTCTAGGTTTAGTCTTCCGCGTCGGTCTTTTGTTTAGATTCTTTTGATGTTTGATTTACACAGCGATCAAAAATTGAACGTTTTGCAAACGTGCATCAAAAGAGATTTGTTTGTTAATTTTTACATGAAAGGAAGGGAGGTTGGGACGTGGTTAGGGCCGATTACCGTACTAATATTTTACAACGGAAATCGACATATATGTATTTACATCACCACTTAATAATACATTCACATCAAGAACATAGTATTATCTCAATCTAAAATATTGTTATTAATGGATCAAATATAGGTAAGTAATTATTCATGTGGTACATTTTTTACTTTTCGAACGAATATAAGATCCTTGACTGTGGTAATATTTTCTAGGATACTCGACTTTGCTAAGAAATATGTCCGTCAAACGGTTCTCGCCCTTCTACGGAATATTTTATTCAGTGAAAGATGGAAAGACATTGGGTAAATACTAAATAAATAATAAATAAATATGTCTTGTTATATTTGTATAAGAAATTGAAATATTTTACATTTTGTTGTATTTTGGTTGCGAATATTTTATACGCATCGTCATAATGGGGCTGTAAACAATGATTTTTATTATTTCTACGAAAGAGTCGCAGTTGCAGCTAAATTCAGTTATCAAACTTAATGTTTGGAACTGATTATTGCGCAGCCTAATCTCGCAGTCTGATTGTTCAGATATTTTCAAATCAGTTGTATTACATTTACATCGTTCATAATTCTTTGACAAGTTCAAAGAATTTTGTATAATAACTATAATTTCATTTCCTTCATTCTGGGTATTTCAAATAGGTATTTTATTTCCTATTTCTGTTATCAACAAACTATCATTTAGAACTTCATAAAAACAGCAGTACTTTTTTCAACGTATGTTGAGCAGGGAGAATAACTCCATGCCATTCCTCATTCCCCACTAAAGCA
>NW_016957822.1:0-1274 GCF_001483705.2 Eufriesea mexicana
GATAATTGTTAATGCTTGGAGCGATAATAGGTCAGTCCTTTGTCATTCTAGATTTGCAATAGTGTATGTATCATCACTCTATAGATCCGTCCAACGGCTACAGCGCTCTGTTGGTGGACGTATAAGTACGTTACTGGCAATTTTAGGTAACTCTCGCAACAACCGTACTATGCATTGATCGTTCTGGAATTTCTGTAGAATTTACATCGTCTTGGAAGAAATTAAAGCAACACCAACATTATTGTGTTAACGGCTGTACGCGGTTCGGCTATGACAGTTGCTTATGACTGGAGAGATAATGAATATTCTAATGAACTATGTTGTCATTATAGAGTTACTATAGAATCTAAATCCTCACTGAACAGATTAATACAACGTCTAGTGTGCTCTGTTGTCGGTTGTACCTTGTAGCGTAATGACAGCTGTAAATAGCTGTTGCCATAACCGTAGCATGCACTGATGATACCATAAATACGCATCGTCATTGAGTACAGTAGACCAACGTCTTCAGGACAGTGATGACTGCTTTATTCATTGCGGTGTTGTCAATTGTAAATATCGCGAGTGTTAATGTATCTGCCTTTTGCCATTCTAGATTTGCTATATAATCTAAACCGTCATTGAACATATCGTACCAACAGCTACCGAGCACCTTTGGTGGATATACTAATTACCGTAATGTCAACTGTAAATACCTCCTGCCCTAACCGTACTGTACTTTAATTATTCTCAAATGGCTGTAAAATCTACATCACCAGTGAGCATGAGGTGAGCATGTGATCAAACGTCTCAGGCACTGTTATTATGGCCTTCCTCAGTACTGTGTTGTGAAACACTTGTGTCTCCTGTTATAATGTATCTGCCTCCTTTTACCCTAGAAATACTGAGGCATATAAATCGTCATCGGACTGATTCATCCTACGGCTAAAGTGCTCTGTTTGCGGGTGTAACATGTACCTTACTGACAGTTGTAGATGTCTCTAGCTGTAACAGAGATATACATTAACCATTCTAGAAGTCCTTTGGAATTTTTGTCACCGGTGAACAAATTATTCCAACATCTACGGTACTGTGATGACGGCTGCACTCATTACCGTGTTGTCAATTGATAACTTTCCGAGCGATAATGTTTATTTCCGCTGTCATTCTAGAATTACCATAAAATCCAACTCATCATGGAACAAATAATTCCATCTATTACGGAACTCTGTTGCTGGATCTACTGAGCACCGTACGGTCAGATATAAGTAACTCCAGTCAAGCGCAGTGTACAC
>NW_016957823.1:0-793 GCF_001483705.2 Eufriesea mexicana
ACGCTGCTGTTCAGATTGTTTCAGCGTTCTACGTTGCTCTGCTATACACTGCTTAGCTCTCGTAATGCTAGCAATAGCTGTTGTCTCACGTCAGGTTGGGTTACGCTACGTCGGCTTATGCTTCGTTTGGTTATGTTACGATAGGATTGCTTTGACTTCTGTGCCATGCAATGCTATTCGGTGGGTTTTTGTCGTCTACTCTGCTCTAATAAGACCTGATTGGCGCTGGCAGGCCAGCAATAGTGGTCTCGGCACGTTCGGATGTGTTAGGCTATTAGGTTTGGTTACGTTTGGATTGGATAGGATATGGTAACCTTGACTTTTGTGCTATACACTGCTATTCGGCTGATTTCTGCGCTCTTCATTGCTCTACTATACTCTGCTCGACTCTGTGGAGACAAGCAATAGTTATAGCTGCTCGTAAGGATTGGCTATTCTACGCTTGGTTAGGTTAGTTTACTCCTGGTTAAGTCAGGGCGTCTTTGACTTTTGTGCTATACATTGCTATTTGCTAGCTTTCTGCGCTCTACTACGTTGTACTATACTCTTCTTCGCTCTGGGGAGGCCAGCAAAAGTGGTCATGGCACGATAGGCTGCGTTATGCTGCGTTTGGGAATGTTGCGGTTGCTCTGGTTAGGATAGGTTAGCTTGACTTTGTGCTATACGCCTCCATTCGGAGGACTTGGACGCTCTACGTTGCTCTATTGCACTTTGCTCGTCACTGGAGAGACCAGTAATATTTGTCTCGGCACGCTAGGTTGAGTTGTGCTAAGTTTGGTTAGGTCACGTTACT
>NW_016957824.1:0-512 GCF_001483705.2 Eufriesea mexicana
AGTGCTGTAAAATCTGGCCGGAAAATTCAATTTTAGTGACATTTTCGACTAATACCATGGTGAACAAACTTTCTCGCGAAAACAAGGAGGAAAGATTATAGTGGCAAGCTAAAAAAATTCCAATCCTGTAGAATCTTGCTGGAAAATTCAATTTCAATGACATTTTCGACTAATAGCGTGGTGAGCCAACTTCCTTGCATAAGTAAGGAGGAAAGATGCTTTTGGCCTGCTATAGCCATTGCTATGCTGCAGAATCGGGCTGGAAAGTTCAATTTTATTGACATTTTCGATTAATATCTTGGTGAGCTAGCTTCCTGGCATAAATGGCATAAGTATGGAGGAAAGATCCTTTTGGCGTGCTATAGCCATCGCAATCCTGTAGAATCTGCCAGGAAAATTCAATTTTATTGATATTTTCGTCTAATATCGTGATGAGTTATCTTTCTGGAATAAATAAGGAGCAAAGATTCTATTGGCATGCTATTGCCGTTGCAATGCTATAGAATCTGGAT